>NC_142025.1:114779560-114807472 GCF_049901735.1 Notechis scutatus
ATACTTTTCAGGTAAACATGTCTTAATACCAAATACACAGTTTTTAGCTGACACAGACTTTTGGAGTTAATCCTGTCAGTTTCAGTCCTGTCAGTGGAATTTGCCCTGAGAGGTGTACGTGCTAGGCAAGATTTGTTCTATGGCAAAATAGCTAAAGCAGGATAGCCACACAAGCCTTTGCGGACGATTTGGTCTTTATTCTGGAAGACCCTCTAGAGACAGCTTTAAAATTACTGGAAAAGATAGAGATGTATGGTGAGATGGCTGGCTTGAAAATAAATAAAGACAAAACAAAGATTCTGACAAAAAATATGTTATTAAGGCAAAGAGAAGAGTTGGAAGACCTATTGAAAATTCAAGTTACGAGTAAAGTTAAATACTTGGGGATATTTTTGACGTCAAGATGTACTACATTGAAAGAGAATAACTATATTAAACTTAAACAGCAGATAGCATCTGACTTGAAAATGGGAAAACCTACAATTATCTTTGATAGGTAGAATTTCAACAATTAAAATGAATATCTTACCCAGAATTTTATATTTGTTTCAAACAATACCTATTAGGCTTGGTAAAGATTATTTTGATGAATTAAATAAAATGGTGTTGAAGTATATATGGCAAGGTAAGAAAGCGAGAATAAAATTAAAACTTTTACAGGATGCTAGAACTAGAGGAGGATTTGGCCTTCCTAATTGGGAGTTGTATTATCAAGCTGCAAATTTAATGTGGGTTAAAGAATGGATAATGCTAAGAAAGTTTAGATTACTGGCATTGGAAGGACATGACTTATTATTGGGTTGGCATGCCTTTTTATGGTATAAAGGAACTAAATCGCAGGGTTATTTCAGAAGGCATTATATACGGGAATCATTATGGTTGAATTGGGAGAAAATTAAGAAACAATGTTATTTGAAAATACCAGTCTGGTTATCAACTATCGAAGCTTTTTCCTATCCCATAATCTATAAGGAGGAACAAACAGTTAGATATGGGGAAATACTGGATGAAAAGGGTGAACTTAAAACGATGCAAAAGCTAGAAGAACAAGATATAAAGATGAATTGGTTTTCATATGCGCAAATACACTCAAGGTATCTTAAAGATTCTAAAACAGAAGGATTTTATGATAAATTGACTGATCTAGATAGGATTTTGACAGGTTATGATGAAAAAGTGATTAAAAAACTATATAGTTATTTGTTGGAAATTAAATTAGAGGAAGAACAAGTCAAAGAAACAATGATTGTTTGGGGGAAGAATTTTGGATATGGGATTGATTTAGAGAAATGGCAAAATTGTGGTCTCAAAATTATAAAATGACAATGTCAGTAGCATATAAAGAAAATTTGTATAAGATGTTTTACAGGTGGCATTTTCCCCGACAAGAATAGCAAGAATGTTCAAGAACAAATCTGAAAAGTGCTGGAAATGTCATCAGACCCCTGGCTCATATTACCATATGTGGTGGACTTGTGAGGAGGCCAGGAAATACTGGACTAGAATTACGCATATGGTTGGAAGAAATGACAAAAGAACATATAGATTTGAAACCGGAGATTTTTCTATTGGGAATCTTACCTGATACATTCAATAAAAACTTAAAGTATTTGATTGTAAATGTGTTAACAGCGGCTAGGATTGTATTTGCTAAAAATTGGAAGAGTGAGAAAATACCATTAGAGGAAGAAATTATTAAGAAAATACTGGAATGTGCTAAAATGAGTAGATTGACATTTGAAATTAGAGAACAAGAAGATAAACAATTTTATGAAGTTTGGGATCTTTTTATCAATGGTTAGATAAAACAATATAATAATAGAATATTTAGAAACCTAGGAAACAATGAATATATATATATATTTGGTTTTGATAATATTTTTAGAATATTTTATTAAGATAGATTTGGTATGATTTTACGATTTGTTATAAAATAAATTAACTAAATTATAGTTATCTCGCTTAAGTATGAATTAGTAAAATTATAGTCAAATGATTGTTTAATGATGATATTAGGATATATAATTGTTGATTGATAATATGAGTTATTATGTAATATAATTATTATGATGACTACAAAATGGATGCACAAAAAGGAGTGGTAAACCAACCGATACACTGTCTTTAAATTTATGAAGAATGATGATGTTTTTATGTTATGTTTTATGTGTTTTTATTTGTTGTTAAAATCAATAAAACTTTTATTAACAAAAAGAAGCTATTGAATCATGTGAAAGTAATTTCTGCAAAGCTATAATTCAAGAACAAGAGATAGATAGTAATGTATTCCCCATGCTTCCACTACATGTAATGGATATTCTATCTTACTTATGTGGGTTACCCTGTTGTTTCCCCCAATTGTTTATTTATGCAGGTATTGAAAAATAGGCTATGTGAAAATCTGATGCCATGGATCTTAGTTTTGTCTGTTAATATATTCCAGCTGAATCAATTCATATTAGAAAATGTTGGATCTGATATTAATGAAATTGGAAATGGGCTGTGGTTCATAGGTTGAAGAGATTTCTGAATCAAACCAGAATGCAGTTTAGTTACAGTTCTGATGAGATTCACTGGAGAAACTCTGTTGGGATTCTGAACAAAACCAAATTTTGGGGAAGATCAAGATAACTGGTCCTACTTCTACTCCCTCTCAAATTCAGGTTTACTATTTTCTGAGAAACACCCGTTTCAATAACAGTGTGGGAGAAAAAAAATATTTTGATGAGAAAGGGGAGTTTGACCAGGGGTATGACCTCTTCAACTTTGTCATCTTCCACAATCAATCCTTCCAGAGAGTCTGGATTGAAAAATGGACTCCCAAGGTCCTGGTGGGAAAAAAACCAGCATTAACATAAGTGCCATTGTGTGGAATCACAAGTTTCAGCAGGTAGGACATACTCAAACTTGGTATGCTCTTGTTTCAGGGGAAGATATTTTTCTCCAATGACATGAAAGTTCAGAAATTCCATCCATGGTATCCTGGATCCTTGTGGTTTTGCTAGATATTTGGGGTGGGTGTTATGATGATGTCTACATGGAACTGAGTTGCATTTTGCAATTAATATGATATAAGTATATTTATGTATGTGTTCTTGTGCTTTATTTAGTTTACTCAACAGTCTACTATTTTTTTTAAAGATAATATATGTGCATTTTTTGCAATGAACAGAATAAGGAGGAAATTGGTTTAAACTTTGTTACAAATGCCACTTATATATAAAATAAGTAAGGGAGGTTTGTTATTCATCTATCCAATTCAAAAATGTTTGTAAAAACAATGTTAGTATGCTGACATTGTAGAAACAGCCCCGCAATTTTTCAAAACAATTTTCTCCTTTTTTGCAAAAATGAAAATTTTTGGAATTATTTCACATGTGTTAACATCTACAAAACAATTTCCTTTTTTTAAATTTTCCAAATGTAATACTTAATCTTAGGTCTTGCTGTTACAAATGGAGTAAAAAGGGGATATTTTTTGAAAAAGAAAAAGGCTTATTATAGGTAGCTGTGCTCCCATGCAACCATTTTTAGAGAAATCACTGCACACAAATGATACTTGATGGAATTTAGTCAGGATTCCCAGGAAGGAGGATTACATCCCAGAAAAGAGGATAGATTGCAGAAGACAAAGTGGCAGTGAGTGTATTTATAGTGATTCAAATAGTTGCTTTAATTTATCAACATTTCTGTAACAGGTGAGGGCAGCTCAGAAGTTACTCCATATTCTCTTTCTTGATTTTGAGCGCTGGCAGATTTTTTTAAAAAAAGATCAACGATATTCCAATCTTTCAAAATGAAATTGGATAACATTTCATACAAAATGAAACTCTTTACAAACACTATAAGAAACACTATAAAAAGATGTTGAGACTCTAGAAAGAGTACAGAGAAGAGCAACCAGGTTGATTAGGGGACTGGAGACTAAAACATATGAAGAACGGTTACAGGAACTGGGCATGGCTAGAGAAGGACCAGGGGAGTCATGATAGCAGTCTTCCAATATTTGAGGGGCTGCCACAAATAGGAAGGGGTCAAGCTATTTTTCCAAAGCACCTGAAGATCAGACAAGGAATAATGGATGGAAATCAGATTAAATCAAATCAAACATTTATTGTCAATGCATAACATATGTACAATGAAATTGAAAGGAGAGGAGAGATTTAACCTAGAACTAAGGAGAAATTTTCTGACAGTGAGAACAATCAACCCATGGAACAACTTGCCATTTGTGAGAAATAGTGTAGGGTCTCCTGCTTGGGCAGGGGGTTGGACTAAATGACCTACAAGGTCCCTTCCAATTCTTTTAATCTGTAAAAAAAGAATCTTCATTTCTACCTAGACAGCAGCTTGCAAGGCTCGTTAGGTTGCTGTGATTTCTGGTAGGATTGAAATATTTTAGATATCCTATACCAGAGACTCACATGGTCTCTATAGTTTTCTTCTTCTACAAGAACAAATTAAAATGGATGTGATTGCAGAAAACTGAGAACTAATCCTATAAATATGATGATTTCCTGCAAACATGGACACTCTCCAAAAGCATTATTGTCTTGGGACATCTTGGCATCAGAAGGTTATGCATCCTTCTGAATTTACTATTTTCTCCCAATAAAATGGAAAAGTGGAAATGAACCACTATGCATTACATGTTTTTGGATCAAAAGGATTAGCCAGTTATAAGCTATTGCCTAGGGGATTCCTGAATGTGTTAACAGCACATGGTCTTCGGGAGGTTCCCCTCACATCCTCCTAAAATGGAGGACTTGCATGACATTTGATAAATCCTCCTTTTAAAATTCCTTGTTGTTGTTTTTATTTCAGGTACCTCCTTGTGCCAGGTATGTAGAGAGCTGCCATCAGGGTACAGCAGGGTTGTTCAGGAGGGGAAACATACTTGTTGCTACCATTCTACAAAATGTCCTGAAGGAAGAATTTCAGTCAAAATGGGTAAGTAAAGAAATGGACAGTTGAGAGTTGTAAGCTTCCAAACTTATATATTCTTCATTCTTACCATCTTTGGTATGCTCTTTATTGGAATGGGATTAGGGTAAACTGCACTTGATTTTTTTTAAGGGGGTGTAATTTAAATACATGTATAAATCCTAATCTCCTTTTCTAGCTTGAGAGATGTAATGTGAGAGATGCCCAGAAGATCAGTATTCAAATGCAGAAAAAGTGCCTTCCCAAACATTTCAACTATTTATCCTACGTTGAACCCTTGGGAATTATTCTGACTTCCTTGATCCTTTTCTTTTCATCAGTCCTCATTTTGGTGGCAGTGACTTTCATTCTGCACTGGGACACCCCCTTTGTCAAAGCCAACAACAGGAACATCACATACATCCTTCTTTCCTCTCTCCTGCTGTGTTTTCTGTGCTCTTTGCTCTTCATAGGTCAGCCTGGGGAGGTGACTTGTTTGGCACCATTTTCTCTCTGTCAGTTTCTTGTGTCTTGGCCAAAACCATCACAGTCATTGGGGCTTTCTTGGCCACTAAGCCAGGAAACCAGATGAGCAAATGGATAGGAACCAGACTGGCAGGATCCATCATTGTCTTCTGTTCATGTTCTCAAGCTCTTATCTGTATGGTATGTTTGATCATGTCTCCTCCCTTTCCTGAGAGGCACATGCATTCACAGATTGAAGAGATTATTGTACAATGTAATGAAAACTCAGCTGTCATGTTTTACATTGTCCTGGGCTACTTGAGGCTGCTGGCCATCATCAGTTTCACTGTGGCTTTCTTTGCCAGAAAACTTCCTGATACTTTTAATGAAGCCAGGCTGATCACCTTCAGCATGCTTATGTTTTGTAGCATTTGGGTATCCTTCATCCCAGCCTACCTCAGCACCAAGGGGAAATACATGGTGGCTGTGGAGGTCTTCTCCATCTTGGGCTCTACTGCAGGTCTCCTAGGTTGCATCTTTCTGCCCAAATGCTACATCATTTTCTTAAATCCAAATCTAAACACAAAATAACATCTAACCAGGAAGACAGATTAATAGTTAAATCTGCTAGATTATTATTCAGTCTTTACCTAGTGACCCAATGCATCCACATGAAAAGTCCAAATATTCAAGTTGGCACCTGTAACCATGTTTTTAATGCTATCTTCTTTCTTTTCTTTGTGTTTGTATGCAATATACATAATGATGGTTAAATAGTGAAATCCTACTTTTTTTGGCACTGCCACAAAAATGGGGGAGACATGAAATATTGAAGAAGACAGGCAGAAACATATCATTCTGTTTCAGTCCCTCATGCACACACACACATATGAGGAATTTAAAAACTTTATTGAGGCACTGTGTAATTTCTCCAGATCCCACTCACACCAACTGCAATTTCTATTGGGTCTAATTCTGCTCAGTCTACACACAGGGATGCAAAGTCTGATAGCAGAGACACAGGCCAAAGGCACAGTCCAAAGTCCACACACAGTAGTCAAGCTTAGGTTCCAGCCCAACATCCCAAAAGCAGTCTGAGCAGGGGTGGGATTCTACCAGTTCGCACCTATTTGCTAGAACCGGTTGTTAACATTCTAAGCAGTTTGGAGGACCGATTGTTAGAAGAAATTACTGGCCTAATTCTGCAAGGAAGACAGGAAGGAAACATTCTGGTGTTCCTTACAGAAACTGCCTCTCCATTAACCCTTATTACATTCTTGGCAGGACTAGACTTCTTGTCTCAGGAACATCTCTGGAGTTTTTTTTCCCTCCTTTGCTGGTACTTTGCTTGTGTGGAGTGACCATTTAAAGTTACAGTGGCACTGAAAAAAGTGACTTATGACCATTTTTCACACTTACAACTGTTGTGGCATCCCCATAGTCATGAGAGGCCAGGAGAGGAGATGCGTGTCTGGATGTGAGTGATATTGAGTTGGCCACACCCAGCCAATAACATGATCACCAAGCCATGTTCACCCAGTCACATGACCACCAAGCCATGCCCACCACCTAAGCCACGCCCACAGAAACAGTTGTTAAAAATTTTGAATCCCACCCCTGAGTCTGAGGTACAAATACACGTCAAACAAAGTACAGGTTTGGAATCAATAAAATAGGAATCATGAAGTCAAAGTACATACATGACAGGGAAAATGGGCAGTTGTCTCCAATGTCTCATTTCTCTATGTATCAAGTTAAGGATGTGTGTGCTGATGTAACTCATTAGGAGGAGTGACGCTGCCTCCTGACAAATAGTCTCACTGACCTCCCTTGCACTTCCTTCAGGCAGTTCATTCTCTTCCCTACTGACTAGCTACAGATGCAATTCTTGTTCATTCCATGTTCCTGACTGAGTCTCTGAGCTTTCTAGCTGCAACTGCATCCCTCCCCTTTCCTTTCCATCCAGGGGCTTGTTCAGTAGCTCCCCGATGGCCTCTCCGAGGTTCCTGACATCTCTACTTCCTCTGACCCATTCACTCCTGGCTCAGAAACCTCAACTCCTCTGAAGTTCCCAGAGTCAGTACTTCCTCATTGGCCAAGCTGGCATCCAGGGAAGCTACTTGAATCTTTCTCCTTTTATTTTTGTGATGCATGTAAGAAAGGAGCTTGTTTGCTGAGCCAGAACTGTTAATTTTACTTTCACAGGTCCCCACCACTTTCTCTATTGAAAGGACTATACTCAATTTGTGCTTTTGTTAAACTTGTAGTAGATAGCAATTGCAATTAGACTTATGTACTACTTCACAGTGCTTTAAAGCCCTCTTTCAGCAGTTTACAGAGACAACCTATTGCCCCTAACAATCTGGGTCCTCATTTTACCAACCTAAGAAGGATAGAAGACTGAATCAACTTTGATCCTGGTGAGATTCAAACTGCCAAAACACAGGCAGTCGGCAGGCAGCAGAAGTAGCCTACAGTACTGTATTCTAACCACTGTGCTACCACAGTTCTTAGATATTCTTCCATAAGTACTCCATAGTTTATTGATAGGTAACTTTAGAATTAAAACCAGGACTAAGTACAGGAACTCAAGATCCAGAAAAAGTTGCAATAGGTTCATCACATGAAGTTGTGCAAAGGGTTTCTTATCACAACTGCCACTTGCTCTTTGAGTGGAAGTCAGGTGTGTAAGAGAACCCTCTAGTTGTGCACCATCAAATTGATTTTGGGAAGAAAAGAATTATAGAATAGTCTATAGCAAGGCAGGTCTGTTTCAAAGTTTTATAAAGCAATTGGTGCTATAACTTTAGTTCAAGGATAGGATTCAACGGGTTTGATTAAATTCTGTATTTCTACATTTCTATACTATCTAAGAGGCATTGGTTGCTGGTTCCATCATGTGCCATTATAAGCTTCTGCTTCATAGTTACTGTTTGTATGTTTGTGTGTTAAAAAAATAAAGTGCTTTCTGTCAATGAATGGCCACATACATCTAGAAAAGAAACAAATCATTTTTTTGGGGGGGGGGGATTATGCAGTGGGATGATGTATGAGATTCTTGCAACAATAACTATTTTAGAGTAAATTAGAAACTCATAGAGAAACTCAAATTTATTTGGAGAAAGCTCCAAGTCATTTGTATAATACTCTTGCCAGTACAATTGAAATATACATATTGACCTTTAAAAAGATCTTCCTTCTTCATTCAGACTGTTCACATTTTCATAAAACTCATTCTGGTTGTTTCATTTTCCCTATTCAATATTACCAACAATATTTTTCATATTTGCTCATCAGAAAAAAAAAGAATAAATTCATACCATCTCTCATAATATTTTAATCATTTTATTCATGAATTACCAGCATGGATGTATCAACCTCACAAATTTATCCCACCTTCATTTAGATTTATTACAATCTTACCCATTCTTCCACTTTTCCATTACATGTGATTTTTTTTCAAACCAATATGTATTACGTAGACCAAGCTGGGTCCCAAAAATGGGTGAAATTTTAGGAGATTGAAGTTATTACGAAGTCACTTGAATGAGTAACAAAACATCTGATATTAACAACTATAGCTCAACCCACCAAAAATATAACTGTAAAAGACTGACCAGAAATAAAAGTTAAAATTAGGAAAAAAAAAATTAGTAAGAGAATACCTCTCTGATCTTGATGAAAACAAATCACCAGGGCCTGATGGATTACATCCCAGAATTTTAAAGGAGCTGGCAGAGGTCATCTCAGAATCACTGCACCATATCTTTCAAAAATCCTGGAGCACTGGGAACTACCAGAGGACTGGAAAAGAGCTGATGTGGTTCCCATCTTCAAAAAAGAAAAAGAAAAAAAACCAGACCCAGGAAACTATAGACCAATCAGCCTAACATCAATACCCGGGAAGATACCGGAAAACATAATAAAAAAACAGATATGCCAACATCTAGAAACAAGTAAAGTAATAACTAGCAGTCAGCACGGGTTTGTTAAAAACAGATCATGCCAAACCAATCTTATTTCATTCTTCAACACAGTGACTAAATTAGTAGACCAGCAAAATACTGTGGACATAATATATTTAGATTTCAGCAAGGCATTCGATAAAGTAGACCACAACCTACTTCTTAGTAAGCTAGAAAAAAGTGGGATAGCACCACCACTAGATGGATTCGCAACTGGCTGGTAAACTGTACTCAACGAGTAGTCCTTAATGGGTCTAAGTCTACATGGAGGGAAGTAAGCAGTGGGGTGCCATAAGTCTCCATCTTAGGCCCAATACTCTTCAATATCTTCATTAACGACTTAGATGAGGGAATAGAAGGGGAACTTACCAAATTTGCAGATGATACTAGGATGGCAGGAATAGCTAACACCCAAGAAGATAGGCTCAAGATCCAGATGGATCTTGACAGACTAGAACACTGGGCCATATCTAATAAAATGAAATTCAATATAGAGAAAAGTAAAGTCCTACACTTAGGCAAGAAAAACCAAAAGTACACATATAGACTGGGTGAAACCAGGCTCAATAGCAATAACTGTGAGAGGGATCTTGGAGTCTTAGTGGACAACCAGCTAAATATGAGCAAGCAGTGTGCAGCAGCAGCCAAAAAAGCTAATGCAATCCTAAGTTGCATTAACAGAGGGATAGAGTCAAGATCAAGGGAAGTATTAGTACCACTCTATAAAGCCTTAGTAAGACCACACCTATAATACTGCATCCAGTTTTGGTCTCCACGTTATAAAAAAAGATGTTGAGACTCTAGAAATAGTACAGAAAAGAGCAACCAGGATGATTAGGGGATTGGAGGCTAAAACATACAATGAATGGTTGCAGGAACTGGGCTTGGCTAGTCTAGTAAAGAGAAGGACCAGGGGAGACATGATAGTGGTCTTCCAATATTTGAGGGGCTGCCACAGGGAGGAGGGGGTCAAGCTATTTTCTAAAGCTCCTATAGGCCAGACAAGGAATAATGGATGGAAACTGAACAAGGAGAGATTTAACCTGGAAACAAGGAGAAACTTTCTAACAGTGAGAACAATCAACCAATGGAATAGCTTGCCCTCGGAAGTTGTGGGAATGCCATCAATTGAGACTTTCAAGAAGAGTTTGGACTGCCATTTGTCAGAAATGGTGTAGGGTCTCCCACTTGGATGGGGGGGGGGGGTTGGACTAGATGACCTACAAGGTCCCTTCCAACTCTGAATATCTGTAAATCTGTAAAACAAACTTTGGTCCAGTTGATGTGATTTAACTTTTTAAAATACTTTTTGCCTGGATGATCGAGTCTTCATCGATACACTTTAGGAGATATGACCAGCTTGGGTTCAGATATGACATCAGTGGAGATCCTAGTGCAGGCTGACAGTATGATTATCACCTTCCAGGAGTTTCTTAAGACTTCAGGGATGCTGTATCACAGATTACTGGATGTGAGACTATTCAATATGTCAAACTCAAGAAATCAGTTGATGTTCTTGCTGCTACATAAGTATTCCTCATGTATAGCAACTCTTTGCTCATGAACTCTTTGCTCAATATCTAGGTTTCCTAGTGGAGTTTCCCCAGATTCATGGCCTTGGGGTTTTTAAAGGAATGCATGGCTACCATGGCAACAATGAGCCATTCCCAATCATCCAGAGCCTAGCATAAGAAAGTGGTCACATAATTAATTGGATGTTTCAGCTGAAGCTAAGGCAATCTAAAATTGGGGAAGCTCTTGTTGTCTCAATTGTTGCAGTCAGATTATATCCTGATTACTGTGTGATTCTCTGGCACTATTAGATGAGTTCACCTGTAGTAACTAATGGACCTCAAAGTATTTCAGAAGGTGGTAGGAACTATACAAAACATTTGCTAGACCAATACTCGAATATAGCTCATCAGTCTGGAACCCACATTACGCATCTGATATTAACACAGTTGAGAAAGTCCAGAAATATTTCACAAGAAGAGTTCTCCACTCCTCTACTCATTGCAGAATACCTTATGCCACCAGATTTGAAATTCTAGACCTAGAAAACCTAGAAGTATGCCGCCTTCGGTCCGATCTAAGTATAGTACATAAAATCATACAATTATTATGTCCTACCTGTCAATGAATACTTCAGCTTCAACCATAATAATACAAGAGCAAACAATAGATACAAACTCAAGATTAACTGTACCAAATTTGATTGCAGGAAATACGACTTCAGCAACAGAGTGGTCAATGTCTGAAATACTCTACCTGACGCTGTGGTATCATTCCCAAACCCTAAAAAATTTAACCTTAGACTTTCCACTATTGACCTCACTCACCCCTTTCCTAAGAGGTCTGTAGGGGGCGTGCATAAGCGCGCCAGCATGCCTACTGTCGCTGTCCTATTGTTTCTTTTCTTTTTTTCTTATATGTATCCATATATTTATAACTATGTTTTTACTTATACCTATTATCTTGTAAGCAATTGACAAATGAAATAAAATAATAAATAAATAAATAAATATTCAAACTGATTAGCTGTATGGTCCATCTAAATCCTTGGTCATCACAAGAGCAATAACACTTAGACTTATATATACTACTTTATAGTGCTCTGTAGCACTCTCTCAATCATTTACAAATGTCAGCGTATTGCCCCCAACAATCTGGGTCCTCATTTTACTGACCTTGAAAGGATGGAAAGCTGAGTCAAACTTGATCTGGTCAGGATCAAATTCTTAGCTTTGGACAGAACTAACCTGCAATATTGCATTCTAACCACTGTGCTACCATCACACAGTGAATAGGGAATGGATTACTCCTATACTATCTCTTCTATCACAAGGATCCAATCATTCCCTGAAATTTACAGAAGTGTTGAGGAGGATGAAACGACAGATTTACAGATTTACAGAGTTGGAAGAGACCTTGTAGATCATCTAGTCCAACCCCCTGCCCAAGCAGGAAATCCTACATCATTTCTGACAGATGGCAGTCCAGTCTTTTCTTGAAAGCCTCCAATGATGAAGCTCCCACAACATCCAAAGGCAAGCTGTTTCATTGGTTTATTGTTCTCACTGGTAGAAAGTTTCTCCTTATTTCCAGGTTAAATCTCTCCTTGATCAGTTTCCATCCATTATTCCTTGTCTGGCATTCAGGTACTTTGGAAAATAGCTTGATCACTTCCTCCCTGTGGCAGTCCCTCAAATATTGGAAGACTGCTATCATGTCTCCTTCTCTTCACTAGACTAGCCATGCCCAGTTCCTGCAACCATTCTTCATAGGTTTTAATCTCCAGACTCCTAATCATCCTGGTTGCTTTTTCTAGATTCTTAACATCTTTTTTACAGTGCAGTGACCAAAACTGGATGCAGTATTCTAGGTGTGGTCTTACTAAGGCTTTATAGAGTGGCTTTATAGAGAAAAGACAGAAGTGACATCTAGGATGTTTCTGGCAGTTGACAGGAAACAAATACAACAACAAATATAAATATTAAGATCTATGTTAGGCAAAAGAAGCATCAGAGTTTTTTCACCCTTATTAACCCTGCATATAGCCATACTACAGCACATTTTTTTGGTGTCACATGCCTTCTTAAAAGCACTTGGAGAACCTACTTCAGGAGCATGCAGAAGAAATTGTTCAGCATTTAACAAATAAAATAACTTGAATTCACTAATAGTTTGATGTTAGTTGAGGTCTGAGGGAGATGCCTGGAGTGGTTTGAATTTATAGGTGCATAATATGCATCTGGTTTTCCAGAAAAATCCCTAGACATACCACACTAAATCTGTGAAACTTCCTTGAATATTGTTGGGGAAAAGCTTAAACATGAGAGAATTTCCCAAACATCTAGATTTCAGAGACACAAATAAATCAGAATGGTAAGTACCACTTCATATGAATAACTTAAAAATAATTTTTAATTTTGTCCTTTCTCTTACCAAAAAAGACATATAGTGAAAAATAAATTTAAGAAGGTCTCTTTATCAATTGTTCCTTGTTGTTTAAATCAGGCCTAAACACAATAATGTAACACTTGGGGGAAAAGATGCATCCTAGGAGTGCAGCAGTAGAGCATAAGATAGAGAAGATCTCCACAGCCACCATGGCTTTTCCCCTGGTGCTCACGTAAGTTGGGACAAAGGAGACCCACACACTGCAGAAAGCTAGCATGCTAAAGGTGATGAACTTGGCTTCGTTAAAGCTATCAGGCAACTTACGAGCCTGGAAAGCCACAATGAAGCTGGCAAGTGAAAGGAGAGCCATATAGCTCAGGACACAATAAAACATAACAACTGAACCTTCATTGCATTGTAGAACCATTTCTTCAATGATTGAGTGGACATCTAACTCTGGAAATGGGGCAGAAGTTGACAACCACACAACACAGATGCTAGCTTGGAACAGAGAGAAGAGAAGGACAATAGAAACAGCTAGTCTTTTCCCCACCCATGTCCTCATCCTGGTTTGGTGGCCTTGAATGCAAGAGAAACAAGGATGGTTTTGGCCAATACACAAGAGATGGACAATGAGAAAATGAGACCAAATGCAGACTGTCTGAGGAGACAGGTCACTCTCCCAGGTTCTCCAAGAAAAAGCAAAGAGCACAGGAAGCAGAACAAAAGGGAGATGAGGAGAATGTAGGTGATGTCCCGGTTGTTGGCTTTCACAATAGGGCTGTTTTTGTGCTTAGTAAATGTTCCTAGCACCCATGTTGCAATGATGGAGCACACAGCAGCAAGACAAGCTAAACTATACCCTAAAGGTTCTTCATAAAACAGAAAGTTTATCCTTTTCAAGAGACATCCATTTTTTTCTTGGTTTGCATATTGATCTTCTGGACATTGGATGCAAGTTACTGTATCTGAAATTGAAAAGAAAAAAAACCCACCCATCTTGTATTGTATAAATGTAGAGTAGCAACAATGGCTAAATTGATTCCTAAAAGTTCTCTGTAAGACAAGTAGCTGATTCTTTTAACAATGCATTCCTTTTTGTTATAATTTATGTACAGATCTCCAGGATATTGAAAGCAAATAAGACTGTGAAAATAAAATGTTTTTCCTAAATTTCAAGTGAAAAGGGAAGACAAACTATCAAGAAAAGGGAAGATAAACTATCAAGACAAACTATTTCAAGTGAAAAGGGAAGACAAATAATCCAAAAAGATCAATATTTTACACATATTTCAAGGACAAACTACAGAAACAGAATTTTCTAATGCTTCAAGATATCATTTTTATCTAATTTTTTTTTCTATTTTTTTTCTTTCTTCACTTTTTTAAAAGTTCCTTTTTGTGTTAATCCCTATAATCAGGGCATCAGAAAAATGAATGCACATATACCATACTCTAGGGAAAATATGAAAAACAAGGATTTTCCAAAGAAGTCAAATAGTGAAGAAAATGGAACATAATAAATATAATTGGGAAATGGAAATAATTAGAATTTAAAACAAATATTATTATTGTTGTTGTTTTTGTTGTTATTTCTTTAAAATAAATGTGTCAAAATTAAACCACTTTGCTTCTTTCAAACCTAATGCTTTACAATTTGCCAATGAACTGGTGAAAGGGAAGAGAATGTGTGCGTGGACTCTGAGATCCTGGCAAACATCAAGGTCACCACTGCAGGTGCTTGAGAAAGATGTTCCCATAACAAAATGATGTCTCATAATTGGACAATGTGATCTCCCAGGGATGGAGAGGAACAGAGGTGGTGGTATTTAGCAGATTCTGACCAGTTCTGGAGAACTGGTAGTGAAAATTTTGAGTAGTTCGGAGAACCGGCAAATACCACCTGGAGATTTTAAAATATCCATCCCCTGCCATGCCCAGCAAGCCACACCTACAGAACTGGCAGTAAAAAAAAAATTGAATCCCACCACTGAAGAGGAATTGAAGCTATCATTTAACTAAGCAAGCTTTTGCGTGGGAAAACCAGAGCTAGTTTTGATGCCATCACCAAAATGGTGTATCCAATAAAGATTTACTTTGGGGAATTCAAAGCTCCCAAGTGTGTTTCCATTTTTGGGGTTCACTAGTCAGACAATTGACAAAATGTTTCATTAGTTTAATAATGAAACATTAGTCTTTCCTTCCTTCCTTCCTTCCTTCCTTCCTTCCTTCCTTCCTTCCTTCCTTCCTTCCTTCCTTCCTTCCTTCCTTCCTTCCTTCCTTCCTTCCTTCCTTCCTCCCTCCCTCCCTCCCTCCCTCCCTTCCTTCCTTCCTTCCTTTTCTTCCAATGGAGGTTACATGAATATCATTCAAATTTGACTATTAAAATGTGCTCTACAAAGGACTGCCCTTAAAATGTATCTGGAAACTTCAATTGTTTAAAAATGAGGTGGTCTGCATGGTTCTATGAAGGCCTAGATCAGTATTTGTGTCACTTCTTTTACAGGAGTTACATTGGATATATTTCAAGGTTTTGCCTGTCATCTTTAAAAGTCCTACACGGCTTGGGGGGCAGGTTATTTGAGAGACTGTCTTTTCCCAGTTATACCCAACCGTAGGTGGGAGGCAGGATATGTTACGAGTTCACTTTCTTAAGGAAGTCCATCTGGAAAGACCAATCTGGTGGAATCATAAAGGAGGACTTTTCCATGGTGGCTCCCTCCCTGTGGAACAACTTCTCTGTAGAATTAAGACTTGTCCTCCTTTGACACTTTATAGAAAGGCCTTGAAAACATTGGTTTTACCAATGAGCCTGAGGTCTCCAGTGTACCATGGAGCTCATCCATTTGGGGTATATTGGCTTTTGTGTTGGGGGTTTTATTTTTGGAAAGTTCCCAAAGTCACCATGAGTGAGTTAAGAAGTCATATACATTTCTAAATAAATAAATAAAATCATCTAATTGTTTAGCATTTGGGTGATGCAGTGGCCTAGAGGTGGATCACGAGCCTCACAATCATGAGGCTGTGAGTTCGATCCTAGATAGAGGCAGATATTTCTCTCTCTGGGAACAATGAGAATATATCTGCTGAAATAACTCCACATTGGTGACAGGAAAGGCATCCAGCCAGTAAACAGTCAGGTCCATTCAGTTCTCCAGATTTCACCCTTGAAGGGATTGTGTGGTTGTTTAAAAAGGATGATCTAATTGCTTAGAGCTTGGTATCCCTTCCTTCCTTTCCTCGTTTTCAGATACTGTAACATATCTAGATGTTTTTTTATATTTTACAATCACTTTTATATATCATTGCTGTTTTCAAATAAAAACTAATGAATATGCAACATGAAAACTAATTAGCTATAATTATATTGCAGAATACCTTCTCAAAAATACCCACATGGTGTACTTATTTGTAATGGCACTCTGGCTGATATTTGAAATTCATCCCTATAGCAACAAAATAAGTCAAGTTGTTAACATACCTATCATATTTGAGATTTTCCCCTCTGGGCATGGAACACAATCATAACAGCAGAATTTTTCCCCTTCATCCTTCCTTTTCTGAAAACCAGGCTGACAATATTTATTGCACAGAGAGATGGGGAGCACCTAGATTTCAATATCAAAGACATTGGAAAATGAGGATTTCTTGTTTTGAATAAAAATCAGTTGTTAATTGTGTTAATTATTACACTAAAAAGAAAAGTCCTATCCATAATATGTATAAAAGGGTCAAAAAATAAATAGGATTTCAGAATGTATTTCAAATCAACCTTAAATCTGCTGTTTGAATTTGTGAGCATATTATATCTGGATTTCCAATTTTGTAACATACCAGAAATTGAATGTGTGATTCATTCCATCAATTCATCCATTTAATCAGAAGGAATTAGTCAATCAAATTTGCTTTAAATTACACCGAAGTTTCACTCAAGTAAGGAAATATAGTCACCTAAATGCATTTATTTTCTTTCACATTTTTAGTTAGCTATTTGGAGGAAGTCTAACAAATAATGTACACAATATTAGTGAAGTTAGTTTTTAACAATTAAAGTGAAAAAAAAAAAAATGTTTCTTTTGATTTGGCCTTAGGATTTGCCTGGAAGGAGAATAGAAAATTTCCAATCTAAATTATCTATGAGAATGGTCATATAACCTCTCTTTGAACTATACCTGGTTAAATGATCTATGTCAAACTATCATGTCCTCATTAATGACTAATTCCTGTCCTTTGAGAGCATCAGGATCCACTTTTCCAATCTTATGTCTCTGGAAAGTGGAATTGGGAAAGGTGACAATATTGATGATATCAAATCCACCTTCCATGTTCTTTTGATCATAAAATGACAAGATGTCTCCTAGAAAATTATTGAATTTCATGCCTTTAAGAAATTGGTGAAGCTATATTATTGGGAATGGGAAAAAATAGAAATAGGAATAGAAATCAGTAATTTTGTCTTAGTTGTACTCTATATCAGAGGGAGAAACTCTGAAAAAATGGAAAGTCCATTTCTCCAACTTCTTGAGAACCTGTTTGCTTCTCTGCATTTGGGGGATAATTCCAAGGATCAGATACTTCTGTCTGCATCATAATAAAATGACAGAAGTGAATTGCATCAAGTTTGTTCCCAGTCCCACATAGCCTAGGAAATAATGTGGAACTAGAGAAAGTTTCCAAAATCACATTCCCTCTGATCATTTCTTCATTTTCTAACTAAGCCTCACTTGACTGATCTGCTTGTGACTTCCCACCCATTTTTCATTTCATTCAACTCTCACAGACATAAGGCTGCTATGAACATGTTAAAGATAGCTGAAAAATGGCTGACACAGCTAAATAGAATTTCTGTATTATCTTCAATAATAGGTAAAAAGCTAAAGGAATTTGAAAACCAAGACCTTGGATCTACTTCATTTAAGCTTTAATCATTTCATTCTGAGGCTGTTCAGGAAGTAAAATGGAACACATATTGAAGTATGGAAATAAAGCAATAAATATAAGTTTTATCAAAGTATTTTAATAGTTGCTCCTTCTCTGTTTGAATTATATAGCCTCCGTTTGTATTTACCATTGCTTATTGTTTATTTTTATTTATTTATACAACACAAATCACCTGCCATGGCTGCGCATCTTCATAGTCTAATAACTTATGCCTCCTCAAATGCCTGTGATTAGGTTGAAGTAAGAAGAGAGTATGTAAAGCTTGAGCCAATACATAGACAGCATTATAGATACCATAACTGTGCCCCATCAACTGCACCTCAAAAAGAGACCCAGGAATGCCCTCCAGCTTTTTCCTCTCCTGTACAAATGTCATTGTCCACTAGAATCAAATGAGAAGATGGTAATGAACTATCAAAGACTTGTTCCCAGAAAAGTGGGAAAAATCCATCTTGAATCCAAGGAGGTTTCATCAACTTCAGAAATTCCTTGAACCCTCGAATTTGTTTTGAGTGAATTGTGAAAAAAATGGCACCATCCAAAAACTGTCGATCCCACTTTCTTTGCATTCCTGTTAAGACATAATCAATCTGGGCAGTCATGATCCACAATTTCCCCAAGGAACTCTGTCCGGCATCTCCAGGATCCAGCATGAATATGATAGTAGTCACCCATGCAATGGTCAAAGAGTCTCCACACACAATAAAGGTATTGATCTTCTCATCATTTATGCCATTATAAATAATTGTTGGTTTTCCAATCATATCATACAATTTATCCCATTGTGTTAAATATGGAATTCTTTGAATGGAAGCAGAGCAGATTCCATGTTGGGAAAAAAGGGACTCCATGATCTGCAGGAAATGTTCTCCATTCCAATTATCAGTAGTAAAGAACCCAATCCAAGTCCACCCAAAATGTTGAAGCACTCGAACAATCCCAATGTACTGAGAAGATTCATTTGGGACAATGGAGAATGAAGATGACATTTCACTGTTATAACTATCCTGAGGGGCAAATGAATCATAAGTCAGCTGAAAGAAAAAACACATTTTGTGGAAAGATATTGCCAGTAACATATTCACCTTTTTTAGTAAGTTCGTTTCAAGCTGAAAGGTAATTCTCTTATATCTCTTATATCTCTTATATCTCTTCTTCAAATGCCTTCCTGTGGTATCTTGTATAAACCTACAATGTCTGCTATGTCAGAAATGAGTCCCCCAATAATGGCCATAAAGCTTTTCATAGTGTCACACTTGTAGTTGGGGACAAATTGCTGAGATTTGAAGAGTAAGTCCAGGCTGGTTCGATGGGTCATCAGGGGATGTTAATAATTGTCATGGATATGGAAGCCAAGGGTAACATTAGACAGGATTTGTGGATTCTCATTGAGCTCCTTCACAGCAAAGGCCAAGGAAATTCTACATGTTGGTAGAACTTTGTTAACACCCTGTGTTAAATAAAATTTACACAGTGTTAACAAAAAAAATCACTGTTTCAGAAGTTATCTTTAACGGACATTTTATCTCTGAACAATTATGTTATGTCTCACCTGAACAAACAAAGTAATAAGTCCAAATTTCCAACTGAAACACAAATAAGCAGGCAAGTCCGGTAATTACAGGGTTAAATTCCTTAAGCCGAGAACATTCTTGGCACTCTCACACAAGCTGTCTGCCAAGTCCAATAAGGAAGCAGGAACATAAATCACAAGCTGTCGCCACACACAGGATAATTTTGAAGCTTCTCTCACTAAACAACACGTTGTCCTGAACAAGTTCTCAGAGTGAACACACCCACTTTTAATCCCTGTGGGTTGTGTCAGTCCCTCATCTCAGTCTCTGATTCGTCCTTTGTTTCTACATTGCAACTTACACTTTTGCTTGCGCTGTTGCCTCGCATCAAGCCAGCATTACTCAGCTTGATCCTCGGTCAGAGGCTCTGATACACTCTCCTGATTATCTGCCGACACCTGAGGCACAATCAGGGAGGAAGGTCTTGCCGAGGAGGAAAGCCCTGGGGAGGGAGGCAATTCCAAATCCTCTAACAAATCAGGCTCAAACCTCAGAGCCAAATTCTCCCCTTCCTCACCGTCCAAGTCTTCATCCTCTAGCAAAGCAGGCTCAAACCTCAGAGCCAAATTCTCCTCTTCCTCATTGTCCAAGTCCTCGACCTCTGACAAAGCAGGCTCAAACCTCCGAGCCGCTACACTATCCCTCACCGCAGGGCCCTTTCCCCAATTCTGATGATCAGGACGTGGTTTCAATGGAAACTGTTCATGGAATCTCCGGATAAGATCGGGGTTGGGACCATGGAAGCATCCACCCAGGAAAGAGCCTCTGGTCCATCCCCCAGCCTCTCTACGAAGTATTGAAACCATCCTTTCAGCCAGCGAGAATCCCGAATGCTGACCACTGTGTCATCAGCAGCGGGATCATCGCCGGGTACTGATGGAGGAACCGTAGCAGCGGGAGAACAGAGCACACGAAGGGGTGTCAGGAACCAGAAGGAAATGGTGGAAGACAGGGTGAATGTGCATAGAGCGCAGTAGGGTGAGCTGATAAGCAACGGGATTGATGACCGCCTCGATAGGGAAGGGACCGATGAAACGGTGGTCCAATTTCTTGACTGGACGATCGACCCGTAGATGCTTTGTGGATAACCACACCTTGTCTCCCACAGCCGGGGGGCCGTCGCCTGGCGAGAACGATCCGCGAACCTTTTATAGTCCTCTTTAGCCCATTCCAATTGTTGTGAAATCATTTGGTGAACCGAATGCAGTTCCGACAAGAAGTCCCGCGTCTTGGGAACCGGGGAATCCAAGATCGACAATGGGAAAAACCTCGGATGGTAACCCACATTCGCGTAAAAAGGTGTCATGTGAGTGGAGGTGTGCTGGGAATTGTTGAAGGCAAACTCTGCCAAAGGGAGATAAGTCACCCAATTGTTCTGTTGGTGGTTAACAAAACATCGTAAATATTGGGCGAGGATGCCAATCACCTTCTCCGTCCCACCATCAGTCTCCGGATGGTGCGCCAATGATAAGCACACCTGCACCTGCAGTGCAGTCATCAGGCTCTTCCAAAATTGAGCGGTAAACTGGACACCACGATCCAAAACTACCCTATCCGGCAGACCATGAAGACGGAACACATGTTGCAAAAATAACTGGGCAGTAGTACGTGCTGACGGTAAATTCCAACAGGGGATAAAGTGAGCCATCTTGGTTAACATATCAACCACCACGAGTACCGTCGTATATCCCGACGAAGAGGGCAAATGTGTTAAGAAGTCCATGGAAATTGCCCCCCATGGTCTGTCCAGAGTCAGCAGTGGTTGAAGGAGACCAGGAGGCACCCCTGTCATGGCTTTCACTTGCCAGCACGGTACACAGGACGCAACATAGGCGTAGACATCATGCCGGACTCGAGGCCACCAAAAGGTCCGTGTGACAAGGTGAAGGGTCTTAAAAAATCCAAAATGGCCGGCAGCAGGGTTGTCGTGACATTGAGTCATAATAAGGGCTCTAAGTGTCCTCATGGTCACGTATAACTGGCCCCGATGTCGTAGTAAGCCCTCCTCCAAAGTCCATGGGGAGTCAGGTCCAATTTCCCCCATTCTCTGCTGCGACCAAGCGTCCAAGTGCTGTGCCTCTCGTACCCGAGTCTGCAAATCCACTGGTACCTGGATAACAGCCAAAGATTCTGGTTGCAACACCATACGTGGAAGAAGGGGGTCCTCAGGACAAAGGTACTCCAGTTTACGGGACAGGGCATCTGCTCTCCGATTTTGACCACTGGGGATATAAGTCACAAAAAAGTTGAACCGGGCAAAGAACAACGACCACCAAATCTGTCGCTGGTTCAACTTCCTTGCAGTGGACAAGTGCTCCAAATTATGATGATCCGTCCAAACCTCCACCTTGTGCCAGGCCCCTTCAAGATGATGTCGCCAGGTCTCAAACGCAGCCTTGATAGCCAGCAACTCTTTTTCCCAGATAGTATAGTTGCACTCGGAAGGAGTGAGTTTCCGAGAATAGTAAGGGCAGGGAAAAAGAGGTGCACCATCCACTGGGGCTTGTAACAACACAGCCCCAATAGCCACGTTGGACGCATCCGTCTCCACCACAAAAGGACGATGAGGATCAGGATGCCTCAGGATAGGTTCTGCGATGAAGGCCTTCTTGAGAGCCTCAAAGGGCTGTTGCTGTGGGGGCCCCCACTGGAACGGGACCTTCTTTCTAAGGAGCTGGGTGATGGGATCCGTCAGCTTGGCAAAACCCGGGATGAAGGTCTGATAATAATTAGCGAAACCCAAGAGACGTTGAACGTCTTTCACTCGACAAGGGGGTTCCCAACTACACAAAGCCTCCACTTTACGCGGGTCCATGGCAATGCCTTTGGGAGAGATGATGTGCCCCAAGAACTCTATGGAAGTCTGGAAGAAGAGGCATTTCTCCAGCCTCGCATAGAGCGGATGCTCCCGAAGATGTTACAATACCAGACGAACTTGTTAAATATGGTTGTCCCTGGACCTGGAATAAATCAAAATGTCATCCAGGTTCACCACCACGAACCGATCGAGCATGTCCCGGAACATGTCGTTCATCAGGTGCTGGAAGACCACAGGGGCGTTGGTCAAACCAAACGGCATCATAGTGCATTCAAAATGGCCGTATTGGGTGCCAAACACCGTCTTCCATTCGTCCCCCTATCGCATCCACACCAGGTTATAGGCCCCTCGAAGGTCGAGCTTGGTGAAGACAGTAGCAAAAGACATCAACTCTGGAATGAGCGGCAAGGGATAACTATTCCGCACCGTAATGGCGTTCAACCGGTGGTAGTCGCAGCACAAGCACAAGTCTCCCGTCTTCTTTTTAATGAAAAGAACGGGAGCAGAAAGAGGGGACGACGATGGCTGGATAAACCCCCGGGCCAAATTCTTTTCCAAGAAATCGCGCAGGGCAGCCAATTTGGGCTCAGACATAGAATACAGGCATCCCTTGGGTAGTGGGGCATCGGGCAGAAGGTCCATGGGACAGTCATAGGGTCGATGCGGGGGTAACCGATCTGCCTCCTTCTCACTAAATACATCGGAGAAATCGGATAGTTCAGGAGGTATGGAGACGGCGGGGGCGGCGATGTCCTGGCCAGCACAGGTGTGTCGTAAATGGTCCATGCACTGGAGACTCGGGAACAAAATAGCGTTCTGCGCCCATGCCACCCGAGGATCGTGTAACCATAACCAGGCCATTCCAAGGACCAAGGGGAGATGGAGGTCCGCTGTGATATAAAAACTAATTGCCTCCTCATGGTCCCCAATGACCAGGCGCAACGGCTAGGTAGCGAAACGAATGAGCCCAGCACAAAGTTCCCACCCATCAATCATTTCCACCTTGATTGGAGGCTCCACCACAACCAAAGGGACATCAAAATGAGTTGCAAAGGCCTGGTCCATAAAACTGGTCATAGCCCCCGAGTCCACCAACGCAATTGCAGGAATCCCCTCTGACCGGGACGGCAAGAAAACCCGAGTGTCTAGAAGTAAATGTCGAGGGGTTCCAGATTCCACCTCTGTTACTTCGGGCAGTTGGTTGATACGTGTCCGACC
The DNA here is from genome assembly GCF_049901735.1 of Notechis scutatus. NCBI lineage: Eukaryota > Metazoa > Chordata > Lepidosauria > Squamata > Elapidae > Notechis > Notechis scutatus. The sequence continues at coordinate 114,803,365 of NC_142025.1, forward strand.
TAGGGTTTCCCCGAGGCCAGGCCTGCCCCATTTCCCAACTGATCAAGTTTAGATTTTGGCACTGGCTTGCGTGCCCCCCGTCATTTAACCAAACAGGAAATTGCAAAATGTCCAGGCCCCCACAATACAGGCATAAGCCTCCTGGAGTCTCCGTGTGCGTTCTTGGGCTGTCAAGCGAGGACGGGACGGGACCCAACTCCATCGGCTCCTTGGCCATGGCCATGGCACTGTGGGAGACCCGGGGCGCTGGTTGTACAGGACACTGTGGCATTGAGGTGGATGGCTGCTCCGGAACGGGGCATCGAGTCTTGAGCCATTGAAGTTGGGCGTCAATGTGTAAGCATTGCACCACCAGAGCGTCAAGGGTCTGGGCCGGCTCCATGTGAACCAACTTGTCCTGTATGTCCTCCGACAGGCCATCTTGGAAAGCGCCCATTAAACCCGCATCATTCCACGCAGAGTCCAAACAGAGCAGTTGAAACTCTGAAATGAACTCCTGCAAGGGGCGTTTCCCCTGGCGAAGTTCCTGCAGGCATCTGGCTGCTGTCTGAGCCCGTATGGGGTCCTCATACATTTGTCTCAGGTGATGCCAAAACCCCTGATAGTCTGTTAGTAATGGACTGTCCTGCACCAACAAAGGAGTGGCCCATCTGGCAGCTGAGCCTGACAAAAGGCTTATTTTGTCCCCCACCCGAGCCTGGTCATCAGGAAAATCCTCCGGCCTCAGAGCCATAAACAATTGGCACTGTCCCATGAAAGCCGGGAACATTTCAGGCTGCCCAGAGAACTTATCCGGCACAGCTACTGGGCATTTCCTACGGGGAGGGGCAGGAGGAGCAGCACGAGCCTGCAGCAGAGTGAGTTGATTAATCAGCTGAGTAACTTGCTGCTGCAAAACTTGGTTATCGTTCTGCAGCTGATTAAGCTGCTGCTGCTGCTGCTGCTGTTGATCCATCTTGGTCAAAAATGGCTTTTGTTAGGTTCGGGACAAAAATGTTATGTCTCACCTGAACAAACAAAGTAATAAGTCCAAATTTCCAACTGAAACACAAATAAGCAGGCAAGTCCGGTAATTACAGGGTTAAATTCCTTAAGCCGAGAACATTCTTGGCAGTCTCATGCAAGCTGTCTGCCAAGTCCGATAAGGAAGCAGGAACATAAATCACAAGCTGTCAACACACAAAGGATAATTTTGAAGCTTCTCTCACTAAACAACACGTTGTCCCGAACAAGTTCTCAGAGCGAACACACCCACTTTTAATCCCTGTGGGGCATGTCAGTCCCTCATCTCAGTCTCTGATTCGTCCTTTCTTTCTACATTGCAACTTACACTTTTGCTTGCGCTGTTGCCTCGCATCAAGCCAGCATTGCTCAGCTTGATCCTCGGTCAGAGGCTCTGATACGCTCTCCTGATTATCTGCTGACACCTGAGGCACAATCAGGAGGAAGGTCCTGCCGAGGAGGAAAGCCCTGGGGAGGGAGGCAATTCCAAATCCTCTAACAAATCAGGCTCAAACCTCAGAGCCAAATCCTCCTCTTCCTCATTGTCCAAGTCCTCAACCTCTGACAAAGCAGGCTCAAACATCCGAGCCACAACAAATAGTTATCTGAGTTAAATATATCTTGTTATCTGAGTTAAATATATGCAATGGTTGCAGAATTAATCAGCATATCATCAGTTTTCATGAATAAAATGTCTTCCTATTTCAAAACCTAAAATTGTTCTTCATTCTTTCCCACACACTTAAATTAAATTTTTATAATGATATAATACCTCACTTTCAACTTGTAGGCATGATGTTAGATAAAACCCCATGTTATTTTTCTCCATCACCTTGGCACCACATAAACTAGGTTACCTGATCTAGTTTCTTGTACATTCAGCAGACAGAATTTTCATTTATTAAAAGCTGTCTGGAATTCAAGAGATGTAGTAACACCCTCCAGGAAAAAGAATTGCCATTATGTAAGAAAATAGTCCACTTTTCCCTCTTCCCTCCATGCATTGAAACTTTCCTAACTGATATAGAGGAGCAAGATAGAAAATCTATACTCTTGAAATGCAAAAAACTCTTGAGAAGGATGCTTCTTAAATGAAACTTCATTAAAATGATAATGTATCAGAGAGACCATCCCTCCAAGAATGACATCATCTTGCTGGTACCACTCATACGGAATAGGTATTGGATCCCCATGACCTGCTAAACTATTCACTCTGATGATTGGAATCATTAAAAGAAGAAGAAAAGACATCTGGGTAAGAGAAAGTCTTCTGCAATATAGATGGATCTGATTTCACTACCATCAAAATCCTGCATTAGCAAATATTAGTCAGGCTGAATACATCTCTGAAGAACTTTGCTTATATTAACATAAAACAAGAATGTAGTTCAATACACGTCCTTTATTAAATTTGTCAAAACCATCACACTGTGCTCAAAGGATGGCTGCCTGGTACTATTGAAAACCACAGTTTGAAGCAAATGAAAATGTAGAGTCTACCCTTTTCCAATTCTTATTCTTCCTTGCAACTCTCTATGTGGATAAAACCTTTCTCATTCTCACTAACAGACTGTTTGTCTCTGCTTCAGATGTTTACATCTTTGCTCAAGTGGACAAATTATAACCATGAAAATAATTCTAGTGGAGAGCATCAATCTCGCTCTGAATGTTATCTGTCATTTAAAAAAAATGATGTACTAAATAGTGAAGTAGTAAACATTAGATATGATTGTATAATTGTTCTCCCACTTTCTCCCAGAAGCAGTCTTTTCTTACTGTAAGTACAACCATAGTCAACTTTACAAATAGAAATTGTCTTTCTAAATTCAACTTTTAAAATAACCAAACCCCAAATCGCAAAAACATATTTTCAGTTGTTATTTTTCTAATAAAATTCATACTTCAATAGAATTATTTGTCAGTATTTTATACAGAGAGCAGAGCTCTTTTTAGAATGGGATTGTAGGATTTCACACATAGATAACAGAATGAAGTTCAGGAGTAGCTTCTTCTAAAGAAAACAGGGTTTGGTTGAGATGTCCATCTAAGGTAGTCCTCAACTTACAACCATACTGGTAGTGACTGCTGAAACTTACAGCAGCCCTGAAAAAAAAATGACTTAAGACCATTTTCACCCTTATGACAATTGCAGCATCCCCATGGTCATATGATCAAACTTTGGACACTTGGCAATTGGCTTGTATTTATGACAGTTGCAGTCTCCAAGGATCATGTGATTACCCATTGTGACCGTCTGACAAGTAAAATCAATGGGGAAGCCAGATTCACTTAACAACCATGTTACTAACTTAACAAGTTTCATTTAACAACTGTGGCTAGATAGGTCATGTAATTTGGGGCAAAATTAACTTAACAACTTTCTTGAGTAGCAACTTGGAAATTTTGGGCTCAACTATGTTCCTAATAGCAATAGCACTTAGACTTATATACCACTTTACAGTGCTTCTAAGCAGTTTACAGCCCTCTCTAAGCAGTTTACAGAGTCAGCATACTGCCCTCAACAATCTGGTCCTCATTTACCAATCTTGGAAGGGTGGAAGGCTGAGTCAACCTTGAGCTTGGTGGGATTTAACTGCCAAATTGTAGGCAGCAGGCAGCAGAAGTAGCCTGCAGTACTATACTCTAACTATTGTGCCACCATGGCTCCTAAGTTGAGGACTACCTGTATAAAATTATTAATCTTCTGTGCCCAAAACAAAATTTATGTATGTATGTATGTATGTATGTATGTATGTATGTATGTATGTATGTATACAAACACATACACATCATAAAGAAACACAAATCATCTTCATAAATAAGTGAGTGTGGAATCAACAGTCATAATCAAACAAAAAATAAAACAAAGGGAGAAAAGAAAGAGAGTGAGCTATAAAGTTATACTATTTCCTCAGCTAGTATTATTAAAATAAATATATATTAAATCTACTTTTTATCTTTTCACTGTGTTTGAATCATTTTATCACTTTCAGATGAGAATCAAAGGATTTTTGAGTAATAAAATGACTGCAATTGTTACATGCTCATAAAATTTTAGTTTGCTAGGATGTTTTTTCAGATTTCTCCAACAAAATATTATGGATAA
>NC_142025.1:114807572-114865731 GCF_049901735.1 Notechis scutatus
TCAAATTATATGTACCAATAACAACTCCCAAAACCAGAAAAAAAAAACAAATTACCCATAACAATAAGGAAGCTTCAATACAAAAAGAAATCACTTTGGCAGAAAAAAAAATCTGGTCATGTTGCCAACTTCAAAAGCAGATAGAAAAATTTATGCCACCAGATAAAGACTGAATGCACCAATTATCACATTAAACAAGAGGAAAACCTTCTACGCACCAATTCCACCCACGCGTTCTACAATTTTGTAAACAACAAACTAAAAGACTCAAGCTCCATCCCACCCCTAAAAGGACCTAATGGTAAAGACTGCAATGATGACACCATTAATGGCAACCTCTTTAACACATCCTTTGGCTCAGTATTTGTCAACAGCAATGGATCATGCCCAGTATTAGTCAAACCATAGACAACTACAATGATCTAATACATATCAGAAGACAATTTTGAAAAAGCACTATGCAATCTAAAACCATCTCTATCTATTGGACTGGATGGAATAGAGGCCTACTTCTTAAAAAAGCTACCCACTGCCATAGCCAAACCTCTAAGCATAATCTTTGAAAAGTCTTTCAGGACCAGCACCTTGCCAAAACTATGGTCACAAGCCACGGTCATCCCCATTTTCAAAAAGGGAGATCCCAGCCTAGTTAAAAATTACAGACCAATCTCTTTATGCTGCGTCACCCATAAAGTCATGGAATCAATTATTAACCCATCCATCATCCTCCACTTAGAAGCAAACAACCTACTCTCTAATAAACAATTTGGTTTCAGGAAAAAACTATCCTGTAATCTGCAACTCTTACACTGCAAAAACATATGGACTACACAACTCAATCAGGGCAAAGCAATAGATGCAATCTACATGGACTTCTGTAAAGCCTTTGATTCAGTGGTACATGACAAACTACTCCTAAAACTAAAATCTTACGGTATCTCTGGACACCTGCACAACTGGATAGAAGCATTCCTGTCAAACAGACAACAAATGGTCAAAATTGGGAGCGTCCTACCAAATTCTGCACCTGTCAACAGTGGTGTTCCTCAAGGCAGTGTTCTAGGACCAACTCTCTTCATACTCTACATAAATGACCTCTGTGATCATATTAAGAGCAACTGCGTTCTCTTCGCTGATGATGTAAAACTATTCAACACCACAGACAATACTCCTACCCTTCAAAAAGACCTTGACTATGTATCAGAATGGCCAAACAAATGGCAACTTCAAATCTCAACAAAATTGCTCTGTCTTACATATTGGCAAAAACAAAAAAATAAAAAAATAAAATACAGGCTGAAGAGTCAAGACTTTGTTGATGATCCAAACTCTGTCAAGGATCTTGGAGTACTCATCTCTAATGATCTAAGTGCTAGTGCCCACTGTAATTACATAGCCAAAAAGGCTTTAAGAGTTAACCTAATCTTACGTAGTTTTTTCTGTGATAATATTACACTACTAATTAGAGCATACAAAACATTTGCTATACTCGAATACAGCTCACCAGTCTGGAACCCACATTACGTATCTGATATTAACACAGTTGAGAAAGTCCAGAAATATTTCACAAGAAGAGTTCTCCATGCCTCTACTCATTGCAGAATATCTTATGCCACTAGACTCAAAAACCTAGAACTAGACCTAGAAAACCTAGAACTACGCCGCCTTCGGTCCAATCTAAGTATAGTATATAAAATCATACATTGCAATGTCCTACCTGTCAATGAATACTTCAGTTTCAACCATAACAATACAAGAGCAAGCAATAGATAGAAACTCAAAGTTAATCACACCAAACTTGATTGCAGGAAATTTCGACTTCAGCAACAGAATGGTCAATGTCTGATATACTCTGTGGTTTCTTCCCCAAACCCCAAAAAGTTTAACCTTAGACTTTCTACTCCACCCCTTTCCTAAGAGTTCTGTAGGGGGCATGCATAAGCGCACCAACATGCCTACCGTCCCTGTCCTATTGTTTCTTTTATTTTTAATTTTTTTATTTGTATCCATGTATTGATAATTTTGTTTTTACTTATACCTATTGTCTTGTAAGCAATTGACAAAATAAATAAATAAATAAATAAATAAATAAATAAATAAATAAAATGTTAGCTATGACTCCTGCATAACCCACTGGAAGTCTGACAATAACCAATAGGTTACATTTCTGGCACAAGAACAGGAAGCTCAAGGGCAAGGCCCAAGTGTGGATGTTAATACCCCCCTTCTCAACTCCATGGGTTCAGCTGCACTAGGACTTCAAATCCATGCGATCCTGTCCATCAATAAACTTCTTTTCAACCAGCCTCAATGCTTCTAATGTCTTTCTCCCCACTTGGAACTGAACCCAGATGGTGTTGCTATCTTCTATAAAAAGTCCTTACATCTAAAAAATATCCAAGTTACCCAGGAGCTTGCTCTTCCTGAGACCATCATCTGTGAACTATCCTTAAATATCACAATTTGATTCTTACTATGTTACAGAGCACCTGATTATGACATCGAACATGTAAACAAGCTAAATACATTACTAACATGGGCTGCATCCTGCCCATACCCTTTTATCTTTCTTGGTGATTTCAATCTACCTCATATTGACTGGACCCTAAATGAATGTACAACTGAAATCATACACACAACCTTCTACAATGCTATTACAAATCTGGGACTGGAACAACTAGTAACCAACAACACTAGACTAAACAACTGCCTCGATCTCATCTTCTGCAATAGTTTGAATTTAATTTACGGAATACAAACTAAAGAACCCTTTTCCAGCAGTGACCACAATATGATTGACTTTTGTCTCAAAATACGCCCACACAAAAATCACCACAATGATGTAATCCCCAATTGTAACTTCAAAAAGGCAACTATGATCTTATAGACAACGATCTCTCTCATCCCTTGATTGGCAATCTCTATTCACTGGATGCAATACTGTTGAAGACCATTACAACATATTTTTACTTGAAGTCAAAAGAGTCATCAAACTATATGTACCAACAACAACTCCCAAAACAAAACAAAAAGCAGATTACCCATAACAATAAGGAAACTTCAATCCAAAAAGAGATCACTCTGGTGGAAAAACAAATCTGGTCACGCTACAATTTCAAAAGCCGATACAAAAATTTATGCCACCAGATAAAGACCGAATGCATCAATTATCACATTAAACAAGAGGAAAACCTTCTAAGCACCAATTCCACCCGTGCTTTTTACAATTTTGTAAACAACAAACTAAAAGACTCAAGGTCTATCCCACCCTTGATAGGACCTGATGGTAAAGACTGCAACGACGACACCACTAAAGCCAACATCTTTAACACATTCTTCGCTCAGTATTTGTAAACAGCAATGGATCATGCCCAGTATTTCCTAGCCGTACCACAGATAACAACAATGATCTAATACATATCGATTTTACAGAAGACAATGTTGAAAAAGCACTACGCAATCTAAAACCATCTCTATCTATTGGACCTGATGGAATATGTGCCTACTTCTTAAAAAAGCTATCCACTGCCATAGCCAAACCTCTAAGCATAATCTTTGAAAATCTTTCAGGACCAGCTCCTTGCCTAACCTATGGTCACAAGCCACAGTCATCCCCATCTTCAAAAAGGGAGACCCAAGCCTAGTTGAAAATTACAGACCAATCTCCTTATGCTGCGTCACCTGTAAAGTCATGGAATCAATTATTAACCAATCCATCATCCTCCACTTAGAGACAAACAACCTACTCTCCAATAAACAATTTGGTTTCAGAAAAACTATCCTGTAATCTGCAACTCTTACACTGCAAAAACATATGGACGACACAACTCGACCAGGGCAAAGCAATAGACGCAATCTACATAGACTTCTGTAAAGCCTTTGATTCAGTGGTACACGACAAACTACTCCTAAAAATAAAATCCTATGGTATCTCTGGACAACTGAATAACTGGATAGAAGCATTCCTGGCAAACAGACAACAAATGGTCAAAATTGGGAGCGTCCTATCAAATTCTGTACCTGTCAATAGTGGTGTCCCCCAAGGCAGTGTTCTAGGACCAACTCTCTTCATACTCTACATAAATGACCTCTGTGATCATATTAAGAGCAATTGCGTTTTTTCGCTGATGATGTAAAGCTGTTCAATACCACAGACAATACTGCTACCCTACAAAAAGATCTTGACTATGTATCAGAATGGTCAAACAAATGGCAACTTCAAATCTCAACAAATAAATGCTCTGTCTTACATATTGGCAAAAAAATCAGAAAATAAAATACAAGCTGAATAGTCAAGATCTTGTTGATGACCCAAGCTCTGTAAAGGACCTTGGAATACTCACCTCTAATGATCTAAGTGCTAGAGCCCACTGCAACTACATAGCCAAAAAGGCATTAAGAGTTGTTAACCTAATCCTACGTAGCTTTTTCTCTGGTAATATCACACTACTAACCAGAGCATACAAAACATTTGCTAGACCAATACTCGAATACAGTTCATCAGTCTGGAACCCACATTACGTATCTGATATTAGCACAATTGAGAAAGTCCAGAAATATTTCACAAGAAGAGTTCTCCACTCCTCTACTGTTGTAGAATACCTTATGCCACCAGACTTGAAATTCTAGAACTAGAAAACCTTGAATTACGCTGCCTTCGGTCTGATTTAAGCATGGTATATAAAATCATACATTGCAATGTCCTACCTGTCAATGAATACTTCAGCTTCAACCATAACAACACAAGAGCACACAATAGATACAAACTCAAAGTTAACCGCACCAAACTTGATTGCAGGAAATACGACTTCAGCAATAGAGTGGTCAATGTCTGGAATACTCTACCCGACTCTGTAGTTTCTTCCCAAACCCCAAAAACTTTAACCTTAGACTGTCTACTATTGACCTCACCCTTTCCTAAGAGGTCTGTAGGGGCATGCATAAGCGCACCAACGTGCCTACCATCCCTGTCCTATTGTTTCTCTTATTCTTCTTTATTTTTCTTATATGTACCCATTTCATGTATTCACAACTATGTATACACTTATACTTATTATCTTGTAAACAATTGGCAAATCAAATAAATAAATAAATAAATAAATAAATAAATAAATAAGTATTTCTTTCAAAAGTATTTCCTGGGATCTTTTTAAGATTTTAGATTTGAAAACCTTGTCCCTTGGTTTAATTTTCTGTATTAGAGCAGAGACAATTTCTGTGCTGCTGTGAAAATAATTAAGGAGTAAAGAAATGTGCTGAGAAGAGCAACAAAGATGATTAGGGGACTGGAGGCTAAAATATATGAAGAATGGTTGCAGGAACTTGGTATGTCTAGTCTAATGAAAAGGACTAGGGGTGACATGGCAGCAGTGTTCCAATATCTCAGGGGATGCCATAAAGATGAAAGGGTTAACCTATTCTCCAAAGCACCTAAGGGTAGGACAAGAAGCAATGTATGGAAATTAACCAAAGAGAGAAGCAACTTAGAAATAAGGAGAAATTTTCTGACAGTTAGAACAATTAATCAGGGAACAATTTGCCTCCAGAAGTTGTGAATGCTCCAACACTGGAAGTTTTTAAGAAGAGACTGGGCAACCATTTGTCTGAAGTGGTGTAGGGTTTCCTGCCTAAACAGGGGGATGGACTAGAAAACCTCCAAAGTCTTGTCCAACCCATGTTATTCTATTCTATTCTATTCTATTCTATTCTATTCTATTCTATTCTATTCTATTCTATTCTATTCTATTCTATTCTATTCTATTCTATTCTATTCTACTCTACTCTACTCTACTCTACTCTACTCTACTCTACTCTATTCTAGTACATTGAGGGCATGGTTATGTAGATATGTAGTTAATTCTGGAATGTATGAGAAAGCCAATCAATTGTCACATGCAAGGGAGCAAAAGGCCAGGAAGAACAACTTTTCATTTGCTTCCCTATACTAGGCTAATTTTCTGAGTAGCTAAGTTCCAATGAAACAGCCAAATCTAGAGAGGAATTCCAATAGGGGAAGGAAGCCATCTTCTGTGATATTTGCTCTTTTTCCAGACTTTCATTGTGGACTCAGAAGGTCAACTTCCAAGCAAATTATGCTTATAGATAGTGAGTACTGAAAATTTCCTCAGAGATCCAGATGGGGCTATTAAGAAGGCTGTGAAACCAAAAAATTTGTTAATACATGTATTAGGGCTGGGTAGTGAGTTGTTAGATGTCAGGGAGAAAGGAAGGAAGGAAGGAAGGAAGGAAGGAAGGAAGGAAGGAAGGAAGGAAGGAAGGAAGGAAGGAAGGAAGGAAGGAAGGAAGGAAGGAAGGAAGGAAGGAAGGAAGGAAGGAAGGTCCAATTTAATAAAGGTAATCCATTGAACCTAGAATTCCTAGTGGTTCTTTGTATATAAAGTCAAAAAGAGGTTAAAAAAAAACTTTCTACCAAATTGATCCAGCTGGCTGAGTCCACTCCAAAGAATTTATGGGAATTTTAATAAAGAATAACAATAAACCTATTATTGATGGCATGGAAATGTTCACTTCAATATGCAGTTACAAATTGAACTGAATTTATATCAAGTCATTGCACATTTTGTCTTCTAATTTTCTCACTAGCCACATCAGATTTGTTTTACTTTACTTTATCTTTATTTATTTTTATTTTTATTTTATTATTTTAATTTAATTTTTACAGTATATTCCACCTTTATTATTTCTACAGAATAACAGAGTTGGAAGGGACCTTGGAGGTCTTCTAGTCCAAACCCCTGCTCAGGCAGAAAACCCTATACCATTTCAGACAAACAGTTGTCCAGTCACTTTTTAAAAAACTTCAGTGTTCCACAACTTCCACAACCTCTGGAGGGAAGTCATTCAACTGATTAACTGTTCTCACTGTCAGGAAATTTCTCCTTAGTTCTAGGTTGCTTCTCTCCTTGATAAGTTTCCATCCATTACTTGTTTCCTGCCCTCAGGTGCTTTGGAGAATAGGTTGACACTTTCATCTTTATGGCAACCCCTGAGATATTGTAACATTGCTATAATGTCACTCCTAGTCCTACTTTTCATTAAATTAGACATACCTAATTCCAGCAACCATTTTTCATGCTTTGCTCTTTAGTCATCATGGCAAAGCTAACAAACAAGCAGCAGACCAGAATATCAAGGAGGGGGTACTACTATTCTGCCCCTAACTAAGGATCCATTATCTGGTGGGGCTCCTTGGAGGTCATCCCTCAGTTGTCCCTAAAACTATTTGAAGGTTTTCTTTGTTTTGATCCAGTGCATTGAACTGGGGCATCACCTAACTGACATGGGTACTATATCTAAGTAGCATTTAGCTCCACCCCCAGGACCAGTTCTATAGCACAATTGTGGTCACTATATATGGAAGGACTTCTTCTTCCTCCCCCAAAACATCTGGAAAATATGTGCATTTAACTGGTAACTTGGTTCTTCCCCCTTTGGGGTGTCCTGTCAGTGACTGCAATGGATTTTCTGGCCTGCTGCTTGTACTTGGACAAGTTGGTAATTTGGAGTCGCAAAAGACGCAGTTCCATCCTCCAATTTATAATGGGATTTGACGTTTCAAGGACTCTGGTCCCAAGTTCATCTGAAAGTGAATGTAGCTGGTGACATAACAGGGTTAACAGTTTAGGATGATGGCCGACTGCTATTTGCAGAGGTGACCACATAATTGGGTCAACTTTTAAATGTTGTGAAGTATTGTTTCTATTTATCTCAAAGGTTCTTGTCCTAGAATCCACTGACATTGCAGTCCCTTGTTTATATTTGTCTGAGAGGGTCAGGTCAATATAAATTTTCAGCAATGCATATTCATAGTGTTGCTCTCTCTTTAATGTTTGAAAAGTCCCTTTTGTGAGCTCTTGTGTTTTGTTTTGTTTTCCCTGGTCATGGCTACATAATAAATTCCCATGACCTGGTTGGAGGTCTTTCTTCTGGAGACCCTGGTTGGGCACATTCTCACTACTTGCCCAGAATCTCCAAAGTAAAAAACAGAGTGATAGTTCTCTACACCTGTATCTTTCTTCAGTAGTGGGTGAACTCTTTATGGCGTCTATTTCTGTGGGCTACTGTCTCCATGACTCAATCCTTTGCATCAATAAGGGAGATGAGGCTGAATAACTAATATGTGATATCAGATATCTCTGACATCCGAATTGGCTTTGAAGCACTTCTTTTTTTTTTTTGCTTTTAAAACAAACTTTATTAATTATACAACTAAAATGTCAACAAACACATACACAACACACAGGAAAAAAAAGAAAAAGGAAAAAAACGATTAAAAAAAACTAGCAATTCTATTATCGACAGTCTATGGTTCCTTGCTTGTTATCAATATTGGTGATATATTTACAAATACATCTTGTTGCGAATATATAATTACTACCTCTTTTACATTTTACGTTATATTCTAATATATTTTCTATTTTTGTTCTATCCATTCATACCAGCAGTCCCAGCTTCTATAGTATTCTGATGTTTCTTTTTCCTTAAGTGTTAAGGTTAACTTATCCATCTCTGCACAAGCTGTTATTTTCTGAATGACCATTTCCTCTGTTGGAATATCTGCTTGTTTCCAACACTGTGCAAAGGTTATTCTGGCTGCAGTAAGAATGTGCAGTATTATATATTTGACTTTTTTAGAAATTTGTCTATTAAATATCCCTAATAAGAAGAATTCTGGTTTTAATTCAATTTGCTCCGCCGTTATTTCCTCTAACAATTTTTTTATTCTATGCCAGTATCTTTGGGCCTCAGTGGAGAACCACCACATGTGAAAGAATGTTCTGTGTTTCTTTTTACATTTCCAGCAATTCGGATTCATGTTAGGAGACATTTTCGCTATTCTTGAGGGTGAGAGATGCCATCTATAAAACCTTTTATAAGCATTTCCTTTATATGTTGCTGATTTTGTAATTTTATTATTCCTTGTCCAGACCTTTTCCCATTCTAATAATGTAATGCTACATCCTATGTAGTATTATGTATTATGTATTATGTATTATATATTATTCTCTATACTAAGTTTATATACCAGAGTTAATTATATTTTACCCCAAATAAATCAATACCATATCAACTCAAACTTATTTAAAGCTAACAAACAACTCTAGAATTTCTCACTCTGTATATACCTTTATCCTATAATGTATATTATTATTTAAGGTTCCAATTAATCTGAGTCAACCCTATTTAACAGACCTTAAAATTTTTGTATATTCAAGAGACTCTAATCAGTAAACCCTAATAACTATAATAAGCAATTTGCCTTTACACCTATATTTATAATTATTATAGAGAGAAAGAAAAGACTAAGAGAGAAAGGGAGAGAGAGAGAGTGCGGAGGAAAAGGGTCTTTTAGATTTCGGGAATCACTAGACACGTATCTGTGGGATTAGTTCCATAGAAAAACAAGTCTGAGTTGGGGCTGGCGTTTTAGTCTTATAGTCTTTCTTCCTGGGCACACCAAAGGAGCAGGGGGAGGAAGTGCTGACTAATTGCTGTCAGCGCTCAGTGATCAGTCTTTACCAGGCTTCCTTCTGTCTCTTCCTTCTTCTTCTTCCCTCTTCTTCTTCCCTTCTGCCAGCAATTGTCAGTCCACAGTCACTTTGGGTGTCCGCCTCAGATCGGTCACTTTAGAGATCAGCTTTGTAGGCAATATTGCTAGAAGGAAGAGGACCTTACATATAAAAGTCAGTGCGTCACTCTCTCGCTCTCTACAGCTCGCTCTGCCCTCCTTTGCAGCTATAGTCCTCTCCTAGTCTTCTAGTCTTCTCAGGCGCTGGTCCCAGATGGCAATCCACTCCCAAGCCTCTTAAATTTCCCACCGCCTTCTTCTCTCCTCGACAATCTTCTTCCAAACGCTCCAATCCACACTTTCACTTTAAGTATCGAGCCATTCTATCTGCGTTTATCCCCCTTTCACTTTTCAAACTGCTTTTCTAACCGCTTGTCTCCAGCTTCCCACCACTGTTACTCACAATGAAACAGGGAAAGTCAGACCGATCTCTCTCACGGCTTTTGTAGTCCTTCCGCCCTTTTCTGCTTGGATCTTTCAGGCTGTCACTTTTCGCTTCGTCAGTTCAGTGACAGACCGGACTTTGGAGCTGCCATTCGCTGGCAGCTGGCTCAATCGTGCTGGTCTCAAAGGCTCTTCCTTCATTGCTGGGGAGTTGCCTTCCCCCAAACAGCAACCCGGGGGTCCTCTATTCTGACACGAAGCTCTACGGGTTTTGTGTATCCACTGGGGATCCCTCCAAACGTGAGAAGAGGTGTTCGAAAGCTTTCTGGTGAGCTTCCATGACTCCTTTGCAAGACAGATTGTAGTACTGAGGCTGCAGCTGGTGTCAGAGGAGCAAATGGTGCAAATAGTTCTTAATTCTGCATTTGTTGTAATAATTGGAGTGCTGCAACATTGCACAAATTGGACACACAGTTCAGGAGAGAGTCAACTGTTCAGTGGTCAGACACTGCTTCTGTTTGTCAGATGCAATATTGGTTGTTCCTGTTGTTTTCCCAAAAAATATTTGGAGTGGAAATCAATGTCAGGCAGAAAAAATATAGTTCCACACATAATCAAGTTCAACTAATATGATTAAAGCCTATACAAGGGTATCTGCTTAAAGCCTATACAAGGGTATCTGCTCAAATAATGGCCAGCCTTTTTTAAAATGGAGATAAATGTACAAGATTCACAAACTCAATACATTTTACATTTGCACAAATCCAAAACTGATATTTATTTATTTATTTATTTATTTATTTGATTTGCCAATTGTTTACAAGATAATAAGTATAAATGTATACATAGTTGTGAATACATGAAATGGGTACATATAAGAAAAATAAAAGAATAAGAGAAACAATAGGACAGGGACGGTAGGCACGTTGGTGCGCTTATATTACTAGGAGAACTATGTCTTCATAAAATAGTAATCAGCTTTTTGCTGTATTTATGTAACACTTTAGGAATGGATAATATCCAAATTATTCTTACATTATTTCTAATTTGTCTCTGAGGCAGGAACCCTTTCTGATCCAAATGTAAGAATAATTCTGGATACACTGAAGTATTATGAAAAGCATAATGAAAAACAACTAGCTTTAATTTTTGTGGATTCCAGAAAAGCATTCGATAATATCAACTGGGAATTCATGTTGCAACAACTAAAATCTATGGACTTTGGTGAAAATGTACACAGATGATAAAAGCAATTTATACATAACAGAAAACTAAGGTGATGGTGTTTGGAGATGTGACAGAAAGCTTCAATATAAAAAAGGGAACAAGACAAGGCTGTCTGCTATCACCTTTATTATTTATCTTAACTTTAGATGTGTTAACTAGATATATTAGACAGGACCCAGAAATAAAAGGAATGGAAATTTAAAAAGAAAAATCTAAATTGCAAGCCTTTGCTGATGATCTACTTTTTATATAAGAAGAACCAATAGAATCGGGTCCAAAATTGATAGTAAAAATTGAGGAATATAGAGAGATGGCAGGGATGAAAATAAACAAGGAAAAAACTAAGGTAATAGTTAAAAATGTTATGGAAAAAGAAAAAAAAGAACTAACAGAGAAAATAGGATTGCAGATAGTAAAGAAGGTCAGATACTTAGGCATCTGTCTAACAGCAAGGTGTGCAATGATAAAAGAGGACAATTACATAAAACTAATGCAGCAAATTAAATTAGACTTAGAAAGATGGAATAATATTTAATTATCTATGATAGAGAGAATAGCCGCCATGAAAATGAATATACTGCCAAAATTGCTTTTCCTATTTCACACAATACCGATAAGATTAGAGAATAAATTTTTGATTATTTAAATAGAACGATTCTGAAATATATACAGCAAGGTAAAAAAGCCAGAATAGAGTTAAAAAGGTTGCAGGAAGCTAAAAGTAATGGAGGTTTTGGACTCCCAGAGTGGGAACTTTACTATCAGGCATCAGCTTTGGCGTGGATAAAAGAATGGGTAAATCTAAAACATAGAAGGTTATTACTATTAGAGGGACATGATCTTCAGGTAGGCTGACATGCTTTCCTATGGTAAGGCAGGAGTATGGCACACAGATACTTTCAAGGTCAGTATCTAAGAAATGCACTTCTTAGTGTATGGGAAAAAATTAAAACGCAACATTATATGAAAATTCCAGTCTGGCTCTCCACCATGGAAACATTAATATATCCAAATCTTATCAACTTTGGGAAAAAAAAGTATTTTATAAATACATTTTGAATAAGGATCGTGAATTTTAAACAACAATTACAGAGTCAAGGGGTGGATTTAGATTGGTGACCATACCTCCAGATCAGAGGTGATATTTAGCAGGTTTTGACCTGTTCTGGAGAACTGGTAGTGGAAATTTTGAGTAGTTTGGAAATCTGGCAAATATCACCTCTGACTGGCCCCACCCCATTTATTCTCTGCCTCCCGAGTCCCAGCTGATTGGCTGGGTCTTCTTTTGTTGCCTTGCACAGGAGAATGGAGTTGGAAAGCTGGTTAGTGGGATGGTGAAGGAATGGAAATTTGGGGTATCGTTCCCTGCCATGCTAACCAAGCCACATCACACCATCAAGCTATGCCCACAGAACTGGTAGTAAAAAAAATTGAATCCCACCACTGCTCCAGATATTAATGGGGGCAGAGGAAAAACTGATTTAAAAAGCATATAATTATCTATTGATGTACAAAATGAAGGAGGAACAAGTCAAAGAAACAATGATTATTTGGGCAAAAAATTCAGTTATAATATAGAATTAGAGAGTTGGCAAAAACTATGGGATAGGAAGTCTAAAGCATATAAAGAAAATTTATGATAGATCATGGGTAAGAGAAGACATGGGAGTCTCTGATCGCCTTAACTTTTTTATTTCACTACTGCAGGAGTGAAGACAGCAGCTGCAGCAGTTCCTTTTACAGCAGGGCTGCTTGCAGCAATAACCAGTGATGGCTCTTTAAATTCCCACTGCTGCAAACCAACCAATTAGAGATGAGTATGTAAATATTTAACACCCTCCCCACCTGGTCTGGTCCACCCAATCCTGTCTCGCCTAATACATGTAATCATGTAGGTAGGCAGGGCTCTTATGGGCACAACTGAACCTGTACAGCTCAGTCGTGGGCTGGTCTTCGAGCTGTTCAGTTGGACTTATTGCTTCTCCTGCTCCCTCCATTGGAACCTCCTGGAACCTTCTAGTTAGGCGGCCATTTTGTTTCCACTAGAGACCGCCCTTCTGATTTCACCGTGGGCCAGTCCCTGCCTGGTCATGCTGTCCTGCCCTTGTGTTTCTGATAAGTGTCTGCTTTTTTTTCCTTTTGGTGTTTTTGGTGCTAGTCTTAATTGTTGAGGTTGTGTCTCGTTAGTCATTAGGGCCTGTTCTGCATTATGCCTTGTTTGTGAGGGGTCTCCCCCTTTCTCACTATTTGTGTTGGGTCTGTGTGAAGGGTCTTTCCCTTCCTCTCTGGGTGTGTTGCATCTATGTGAAGAGTCTCCCACTTCCTCTCTGCTTATGTCTTGTCCCTCAGGTTCTTAGTTGGTCTATGCGTCTCCTCCAGCTTCGGCCATCTGTTGTGTCAACCATGTAAGAGCAGGGCCCAGTTACCTAGGTCACCATCGCCAATATCCTGTTAGGTTTTTAGCGTAAACTTGATCGCCTGTTTGGACGGTCCGGCATTTACTGGATGAATCTAGTGGTCTGTCTGGGTTGTATAGGGGGTGTAGTCTGTCTAGGGGTGATCTTAGCTTTCTTCCCATGAGTAGTTCAGCAGGGCTCTGTTTGTTGCTGCACTGGTGTTATGTGCTGTATACTTAATAACTTGTCTATTTTTGCTGGCCCTAGCTTTTGGAGTGTCTCTTTTGTGTACCAGATCATGCATTCCACTTGCCCATTCGTGGAGGGGTGTCCCAGTGCCGATAGGGCATGCTGTATCCCATTCTGTGCTAGTAATCCCTCAAATTGGGTGGCCGTGAGTTGGGGCCCATTGTCAGATACTTTTATGTCTGGCAGGCTGTGTGTGGCAAATAGTTTCCTCAGATTTCTAATGACTGCCTCTGCTGTTGTGAACTGCATAATGCTGACTTCCAGCCACTTAGAATATGCATCCACTACGATAAAAAATGTGTGTCCCTTTACTGGTCCCATGAAATCGATATGTACCCTTGACTATGGTCCTCTTGGGGTTTCCCACTCATGGTTGGGTGCCATGGGAGGTACTGGCCTGGTCTCCTGGCAGGCCTTGCGGGTTGATACCAAGATCTCTATTTTTTTGTCCATCCCTGGCCAACACACATAACTCCTTGCCAGGGATTTCATTATAACTATTCCCAGGTGCCCCGCATGCAACATTTCCATTATATCCTCCCTTAAATTCTCAGGAATTATTACCAGATCCCCCCAAAGTATGCACCCCTTCAGTATTGATAGTTTCATCTGTCTGTTCCTGAATGGTTGAGTCTCTTCGGCTATCTCCTTCTTGGGCCACCCCCTCCCTATCCAGTTCAAAATTCATGCCAGAGTTTTGTCTTTAGCCATTGCTCTCACGATGTCAGTTGCTGTTGCCAGTGCTTCCTCAAATGTCTCTATCAAGAGTGTGACTGTGGTTGGTTCTGGGTCCTCTTCCAGGTTGGGTAGGGGGCATTGACTAAGTGCATTGGCATGGTCAAGGTCCCTCCCGGGCCTGTATATTAAGTTGTAGTCATAGGCAGCCAGGAATTCTGTCCAACATGTCATTCGGGTGACAGGATGTTCAGTGTGGCTCTGTCTCCTGCGATGATTCCCAGTAATGGTTTGTGGTTGGTGGTTAGGGTAAACTTCCTTCCATAGATATATTTGTGGAATCACTTGATTCCGGTGACTGCGGCTAACACTTCTTTGTCTAGTTGGCTATAATTCTGTTCCAGTTTGGATAATGTCTTTGAGTAGAAGGCTATGGGGGCTTCTTTTCCATTTGGTAATATGTGGCTGATGATCACACCGACCCCAAATGGTGATGCGTCACAGGTTAATATTAATGGTAGTGGCTCGCTGTACTGGATTAGTATGCGGTCTGATGTAATTATTATTTTTTTATTCCTTGGAACGCTGTTTCTTCTTTTGGCCGCTAGGCCCAGGCTGCCTTCTTGTCAAGGAGTCTGTGGAGTGGCTCTGCCACTGTTGCCTTCTGTGGTATAAATATATTGTAAAAGTTAATACGGCCTGGGAAGGCTTGTAAATTAGTTTTGTTTGTTGGCCCGGGGGCTTCTTTGATTGCCTTGATTTTATTGTATGTGGGGTGGATCCCTTCGCTGTCTATCAGAGAGCCCAGGAATTCTACTTTATTGGCTGCTAGTTGGCATTTCTCCTTTTTTACTTTTAGCCCCAACTCTTTGAATTGGCTTAAGGCTTCCCTCAGGTGTTCTAGTAATAGTCCCTTGCCTTCTGTTGATATGAGGACATCGTCAAAGTAAGGCACCACCTCTTTAATCCCTTGTAATAGGGGCTCCATATTCCAGGCTCTGGAAAAGCCCCGGGGCAACACTGACTCCAAATTGTGGTCGCTTACATTTGAATGCCCCTTGGTGTGTTATGATTGTCTGGGCTTCCACTGTCTCAGTGTCTACTGGTAATTGCTGGTAGGCTTATGCAAGATCAAGTTTTGAGAAAACCTTCCCCCACCCCAGGGAATGTAAAAGGTGCTGCACCACTGGGATGGAGTATGCACTATGTTGTAGGGCACAGTTCAGGGTGGACTTATAGTCAGCACAGATGTGAATGGATCCATCTGGCTTGCCTGGTGTAACAATAGGCATTTCCCATTTTGTGTGGTCAATGGGTTCTTGGATCCCTTGGGTGATGAGCTTGTTAAGCTGCTCATCTATTTTAGGTTTAAGCATGAAGAAGATCCGCCTCACTTTGAATCTGATTGGGGCTATGGTGGGGTCTAGATTAAATGAAATAGGGGACTCCAAGTACTTGTCCAATTTCCCACCAAAGATGTCCTGGAACTTCTCCATCAGGTTGTCTTCTCATTCGCTTTTGGTGATGCTGTGTATGTTGGTGACTTCAATCCCTAGTGGTTTAAACCACTCGAGCCCCAGCAGGCTTGGCCGGTCCCAGTCTACCACGGTTAATGGCAGGATTCCTGAGTAATTCTTGAAGGTTACTCGGAATTTCCCTATGCCAATGACGGGAATTTGGTTCCCTTGATAGTCTTTCAGGATTACTCTCTGTTTGCTCAGCTGATCTTTGGTCAGCCTGGGGCTTAATCTTTTGATGGTGTTCCAGGATACCATCCATAGGTAAGATCCGGAATTCACTTCCATCCGGCATTCCTTACCTTCTATGGTGACATGGACGTGGACCTTCCTAGTGTTCGGTGTGCTGGAATGGCCCACTGTCACAGTCTGATGCATTTCAGTCCTCGCTATGGCTGCTCATCATTCCATCAGCTCCAGCTGAATTGGCTCCATCAGCTCTTGGGTTAGTTTTCTCAGCTCCGTGACAGTGTGCCTTGTCTTTGTCTCCTGCTGTTGGGTTTGGATGCCCGGCATGCCCTCACAATATGCCCCTTGCATCATTGACAGATAGCATTGTGGAACCAGCACTCCGATCTGGGGTGATTTTCTTCACATCCTGCACACCAGAAGTCCTTCCTCTTTCCTTCTCAGTTTTTTGGATGACTTTCTGTATGGAGTTGGTTTCCTTCCTTGTTGTCATCTGGTTCAGACTCAGATTCTAAGTCCTCATGGTAGACGGTGGCAGTTTCCGTAGGTGCAGGCTGCGCCATCCTGTTCATCTTCCTCATGGCTGTGGTAGATTTCTGTGATGCTTTCACGACCGATGCTTCTTCTATAGCCTCTTTTAGAGTTATTGTGGGCTTTGTCAGGAGTCATCTCTATAGTGTCAGGTCTCTGAGTTCCAGGACTAAACGATCCCTCATAGCCTCATCCACGTTTAGAATTTTGTATGCTGCGGCAAGATCGCTCAGGCTCGTCATGATATCGCTGATGCTCTCACCTTCCTTCTGGTCTCTCTGGCAGAATTTGTGCCTCTTGATTAGGCAGGATACCGGTGGTGTGTAGTGTGCCCTCAGAATTCTCTCTAAATCTGGCCGTGCCATTGTTTTCATGATGTTGGGTGCTGAGAGGTCTTTGGCCATTTTGAAAATGGTGGGTCCACAATGGGTGAGGAATACAGCTCATTTCCTGTGCTCCAAAATGTTCATCAGGTTGCCTCCTTCCAAAAACATGTGGAATGGTTGATGTACGATTCCCAGTCTTCGGTTGCCAGATTGAACAGTGCGGGTAGTGTGTTGATTCCGGCAATTGTTCAGTTCTTGTCAGTTCACCTGCCATGTGCTCACTGGTCCTGCTTGTCTCAGGATCCCACCTTCATTGCCAGTTATAGATCTTGGGTGAGAGAAGACGCGGGAGTCTCTGATTGGCTTAACTTGTTTATTTTGCTATTGCAGAACTGAAGATGGCAGCAACAGCAGCTCCTTTTACAGCAGGGCTACTCGCAGCTACAACCACTGACAGCTCTTCAAATTCCCGCCACCATGAACCATCCAATCAGTATGTAAATATCTAACAATTTATATAAAATGTTTTATAGGTGGCATCTACCACTGGCAAGATTGGCAAAAATGTTCAGTAACTTGTCTGCAAAATGCTGGAAATGTAATCATATCTGAGGGATTTACTACCATATGAAGTGGACTTGCACCAAAGCAAAAGAATATTGGGAGAAAATAGAGAGCTGGCAGGAAAAAATAATTAAGCAGATTGGAAACCAGTAGTTTCCAATAGATTGGAAACCAGAAGTATATTTTCTGGGCATAATCCTAGAGGATTATGATAAAGGAGCTGCATATTTTAATTTTACTTACAGTGACAGCAGCAAGAATTACCTATGCAAAATTCTGGAAAAATGAGAATACCCCGCCAGATGAGGAGGTAATTAGAAAATTTTTAGAATGTGCTGAGATAGACAAATTAACCTTAAAAATAAAAGAAAAAGAAGACTCAGAATACTACTTGATATGGAATAAATTCTACAGCTGGTTAAAGGCAAGGGGTAGAAGTTAGAGAAAGAAAGCCATGAATGTAGTTATTAAAAACAGAGATGGTGTATAATTACAATATTATATGATATTACAGTATAAGTATTCTTATTAGAAAATGGAACAATATTTTTATAGTACTAGTTATGGTTGTTATTATTTGTAAAAAAGCAGATTCGGACAAAATGATGTATTCAAAAATGTTTATGTATAAAAAACATTTAAAAAAGAAAGGAATGGATAATATAAAAATGATGAACATGTCTCTGGACATCTTTTGAGGAAAAAATTGAAATATAAGAAGAAGAAACAAGAAAGCTAGATGACCAAAATTAAATTCAATGGATGTGTTAAAAAGAAGAAAGGAGACGGTAAAAGAATCTAGAAAAATTATGATAACACGGCAACATGAGCATTTCTTTTGGAATGTGCAAATTATAAATCTTAATAATCATAAATATCATACACAAATACTTCTTTGTCAAAAAAAAAAAAACCGTTCCTATAACTTTATATACAGTATTCTTTCTACAGATAGCACATCTTCTATTCCTTTTTTAGGCAATTTCTCTGAGCCAGTAATATCACATGATGAACTACTTTCTTTTTGTGATTTGCTCCCTGTGGTTGAGGTCAGAAATGAAAAAAATGATGTAGCACTTTGGCAAGAATATGCATCCCAGTAGCACAGCACTGGAAGACAAAATAAAGAAGACCTCCACAGATACCATGGCTTTTCCTTTTGTGCTCAGATAGGCTGGAAAGGAGATCCACACATTGCAGAAGGCCAACATGCTGAAGGTGATGAACTTGGCTTCATTAAAGCTGTCAGGTAATTTACGGGCAAGAAAAGCCAAAATAAAGCTGGCGATGGCCAAAATACCGATGTAGCCCAAGACACAGTAGAAGAAGGAAGCTGACCCCTCATTGCATTGTAAAATCATTTCTTGGAGCTCCAAGTGAATGTCCAACTCAGGGAATGGAGGAGATGTTGACAACCAAAGAATACAAAGACACACTTGGAAAAGAGAGCAGGAAGGGACAGTACAAAAAGCCAATCTATTCCCCACCCATCTCCTCATTTGAGATCCTGGGTTAGTACCCATGAAGGCAATAACCATGGTGATGGTTTTGGCCAGTACACTAGAAATGGCTACTGAGAAGGTGATGCCAAACATTGATTGTCGAAGAAGGCAAGTGACTTTGCCAGGCTGGCCAAGGAAGAAGAAAGAGGAAAGAAAACAGAGCAGAAGAGAGACAAGAAGGGTATAGGTTATGGACCGGTTGTTGGCTATGACAATAGGTGTATTCCTGTACTTAATAAATGTTCCAAGAACCCATGATGTCAAGAAGAAGAAACAAAGAGCTGATGAGGCTAAACCAATTCCTAAGGTTCCTTCAAAAGTTAGAAAAAACAGAAGTTTCAGGATACATCTTTTCTTTTCTTTATTTGGATAATTCTGAATATTTTGATAATTTATTTGGATAATTTTGAACATTCAAAACAATCTTCCACATCTGGAAAGAAAATCAAGGATATTTTTTTATTTGGGCATTCCATATTATTGAGGGGTGATTGGTGCTCTCTGAGCTTACTTGTTTCCTCACAGATGTTTCATTACCCTAGCTAGCTAACATTTCAGTGCTAATAAAGAGTGCTGTATGCTCTCAGTTTATATCCTGATGTCTTGTCTGTCTGTGTGGATGGGGGCAATCTTAGAGATTCTTTGATTGTGCTCTTAATTGATGGCTCTTTGGAAGTATCTGTTGTTTACTTGATAGTTGGTCTGATTAACCTTGGACTTAATCTATACTAATCTGGGTGCTGATTACTGATGGAAAGCTGTTGGAGTCTTTTTGTTCTCTTTTGGGCTGGTTGGTTGTCTCTTTTGAATATAAATGTTCATGTCTATGTGTCTACTGGGGGCCAATTTGTCGGAGTGTCAAGCTTTTAGAAATTCCCTGGTGCTTTTGGACTTGGCTTGTGTAGCAGGTTCACATTTATCCAATTGAAACTATGGTTAAGTTTGTCTATATGTTGTGAAATATAAGAGTTTGCATAATGTCTTCTGACTGCTAGTTAATGTTCACAGCTGCATTCAACACCACAGACAATACTGCTATCCTTCAAAAAGACCTTGACTATGTATCAGAATGGTCAAACAAATTGCAACTTCAAATCTATGCAAATAAATGCTCTGTCTTACATATTGGCAAAAAAATCAGAAAATAAATTACAAGCTGAATAGTCAAGACCTTGTTGATAATCCAAACTCTGTCAAGGAACTTGGAGTTCTCATCTCTAATGAACTAAGTGCTAGTGCCCACTGTAACTACATAACCAAGAAGGCATTAAGAGTTGTTAACCTAATCCTGGGACTTCCGGTTTGTCGAAGCCGCGAAGCGGCAGGATTTGCGGCTGGCGCGATCCCTGCCGCTAGTCGTTTTGGGGCTCCGACCCAGCCGGGTACGGAGCTAGGCTGCCCTGCAGGGGCAGCTGAAGGTAGGGGATCCGGAGAAGGGTTTGGGGGTGCTGCAGACCCCCTCCCTGGCCGGCAGAACCCCTTTTCCCAGGACGGTGCAGCGGCGGTCCGTAATGGCCGCCACAAAGAAGCTGGCAGCCGGGTAAGAATGCGCAGGAGGAAGTGGAGAAAGTGATTGAGAGGAGAAAGTTTTTCTTGGCTCCTAGGACTCTAAGACATATTTAATAAAATTCCTGAAAAGTATGACTTTCTGAATAATACCTGCCAGAAGAGGAAAAAAAAACGGCTGCTGGAAGGTGCTGAAAGGATAGCTTTCCCTCTTTTCCTACGGAATAAATAACTGGATATTAAGAAACCTATTTTTTTAGGTGGAAATTGGTTTTAAGCGATGAGTGGGAAGAGAGAGGATTAAAAAGAAAATATTTGTATGCTAAGATTTGTTGGAGCAGATGCCTTAAGGATTTGAAGACTAGAATATATTGTAACAAGACTTTAAACAGATTTGGACTTTCTTTCTCTTTGATTGATATCACCCCAGAAGGAGAAAGTGAGAACTCTGCCTTGGTTTGGACTGATTGATAACTTTGGGACTGTTTTATCTTTTTATTTTCTTTTGAATATTCTGGTTGTTGTAAGAAGAAAGAAGGAGAAAAGAAAAGATTTATAATGGCTCTTTCTGTTGAGGAACTAAGAAATGGTGTGGAAGAAGCTTTCCTTTTCTTAGAAATGGCGCTTACTAATTATCAACAAAAATTACAACAGATGAAGACAGCAGAGGAACAAGAAAGAAAGGAAGGAGCCATCTTTAATGAATCTCAGAATTTGATCCAGAAAAAAGGAAGAGAGAAAGAAAAGAAAAGAAGAGAAAAGAAGAAAACTAAAGGATTTAAGGACTTAAGATCTAAAAAACATTTAAGAAAGGGAAAAATAAAGTGCAAAACCAATATGATGATTGTAAACAAAGGGGAAAAGAAATACGACAGAGAAGGGAAGCCGGTAAGGCAGAGGCTAGAAGAAGGGGGTAGAAAGGTTTGTTGGGAAAAGAAAGAAAGGGAAAAGGTGGAGAAAAGCTACAACGTTTTGAAATTAAATGGAAAAAAGGAATTTTTTATGGATAATGGATAAAGTATAATTTAAAAAAAAAAAAAAGATTTTGCAAGGTACATAAGATGAGATGGTAGTATTGCAATGGTTTAAGAGTTGATAAGAGATTAAAATGTTAAAATGTTTAAAAATGATTGGTTTTAAAACTTAATAATAGGAGAGGTTTAGAATATTGTTTTAATTAAAGAGTTTAATAAAATTATGGTATTGATGTTATTATAAAATTTTTATTATAGTATTTCTTTTTAATATTTGGATTTATTCTCTAATTATGCACTTAATTGTGTTGGATGTATTAGTTAGATAGAATGTACCAAGCAAAATCTGATTGGGTATTAGATATTATTTTAAAGATTAATTTGATTAACTTAGGGGGGAGATAGAAAGGCATCATACTCTGATTAATGATTTCAGGAGAAACTGATTTTCTTTTTTTTCATAAGGGATGAGACAAAGGGATGATAAAAAATGGACAAAAGATACAAATATAATGATTTAAACTAAGATGATTAATTAAGGTAGAATTAAGAAGTGTGAAATATGTGGAGAAGTTAATATAGAAGGCTTAGAATGGTAAATAAAATAAGTAATGATATGTAAGATGAGCATGAATATAATTGAAGTCCATGAAGAGAGAGACACCTGGGTCCAAGTTACTTTCCAAAAGATATTTTTTTATGTTTTGTGTGTTGTGTGTATATGTCTTTTTTGGGGGGAGAATTGGTAAAAACTTGTAGAAATATAGAATGAGAATAATGGTAACTAAGTCAGAAAAAACAGATGAAATAATAATAATGATATTGAATAAGAGTAAAGAGAAGTAAAGAGAAATTGAATAAGAGGTTTTGGTGTATTATATGGAAATGGTTTAAAACAGAATCATAATTTATCTGACTTGTTAAATTTACAAGGGAAAAAGGTTTAAACATGTAATGAATAATGATAATTTGTGTGTTTTAAAAATTAATAAAACTTGTTTTTAAAAAAAAAAAAAAAAAAAGAGTTGTTAACCTAATCCTGAGTAGCTTTTTCTCTGTTCCTATCACACTACTAACAAGAGCATACAAAACATTTGCTAGACCAATACTCTAATACAGCTCATCTGTCTGGAACCCGCATTACGTATCTGATATTAACACAGTTGAGAAAGTCCAGAAATATTTCACAAGAAGAGTTCTCCACTCCTCTACTTGTTGCAGAATACCTTATGCCACCAGACTTGAAATTCTAGACTTAGAAAACCTAGAACTACACAACCTTCGGTCCGATCTAAGTATAGTATATAAAATTATACATTGCAATGTCCTACCTGTCAATGAATACTTCAGCTTCAACCATAACAATACAAGAGCACACAATAGATACAAACTCAAGGTAAACCACACCAAACTTGATTGCAGGAAATACAACTTCAGTAACAGAGTGGTCAATGTCTGGAATACCCTACCTGACTCTGTGGTTTCTTCCCCAGACCCCAAAAACTTAACCTTTGACTATCTACTATTGACTGTCTACTATTGTAGGGGGCATGCATAAGCGCACCAATGTGTCTACCATCCCTGTCCTATTGTTTCTTTTTTATTTTTCTTATATGTATCCATTTTATGTATCCATAACTATGTTTATACTTTTACCTGTTATCTTATAACTGCTTGACAAAATAAATAAACAAACAAACAAACAAACAAACAAACAAACAAACAAACAAACAAACAAATAAATAAATAAATAAATAAATAAATAAATAAATAAATAAATAAATAAATAAATAAATAAATAAATTTATTTTCTGCCTGTTTTTCCTAAGTAGTGGTTCTTGCAATGCTTGCATTGTATGTTGTAGGTGACTCCTGTTTTTTCCTTCTAGGGCTGCTGGGTCCTTTGGTTTGCTTAGGATGTTTTGAAGTATTTTTGTTGGATTCTGTGCTTTACTGATTCCATGCAATTGTATAGTCTGTTGGTGGCTTTTGAGACATTCTTTATGTATGGCATTATAATTATTTTTAGGGTTTGTGTTGATTGTGTTATAGATGGTTGTGTTATCAGGGATATTTTGATAAAGTTGTGTGAGTATACATTTTGTTTGAATGTGTTGTATAGATGCTCCATTTTCTTATTCTGCTGTTCTGGGTTGCTGCAGTGTGTTTGGGCTCATTGAAATAAAGTCCTTTCACTAGATATCCACACAACTAACAGCAGACAACACTACTTACTAGCATTGATGATGTTAACTATTTAGGGTAATGAAATATGTGCAAGAAAACAAGCAATCTCAGAGAGTACCAAGGACTCCTCATTTCAACCGTGAGCTGCAAATATTTTCCTTTTTAGGTATTCTGTAATATTTAAAATCATCTTATTAAGTTTAGGCATCCCAGTAGTTTTATTAAAGTTTGCTTAAGACTAATGAAAAATGGTAGAATTCCTGCCCTACCATTTTGATTTGAAATCTTCCCTTCTGGACATGGAACACAATCATAGCAGCAGAACTGATCCATCTCAATCCTTTTCTTCTGAGATCCAGGGAAACAAGGGTCATTGCAACGAGAAAGTGGAGGAATCTGGTGAGAAGCATAGAAAGTTTTGAAAATGGAAATATTTAACAAAGTTTGCAATTTTTCATCTTTATGGAGGGGAATTATTTTTTATTTGCCAAAGGATAGATAAAAAGATGTAGGAATTTAAAAACAAAATCGAAATTAGAATGATGTATAAAATTTCCTGTTTGAAGGATAGGGCAAGAAAATAATAACACTTGGTGACAATGTCATGGAAACACGGACACTCTTGGGATTTCAAATTAATTCAAAGCAAATAGGCAAACATGGCTTTTGCATTATAATATCATTTTGTCAATTCTTGATCATCAACAACATTTTAAAATAATATTCCATTGTTTCTTTAAAATCCAGAAATCAGATTTTGAAAGCAACTAGGTTCAATATGGGATCATAATGGATTAAGGCATGGACAATTCACTAAATTGATACCTGGTTAAAATCTGGATTCCATACAATCATATCATCATCAATCCATAATTCCTTCCCTTTTAGATCCTGTACATCCACCTTTCCAACTCTAACTCTCTGAAAGGATCTGTTTGGAAAAGTAATCAAGTTGGTGATTTCAAATCCACCTGTTGCTTCTCCTTTCTCATTCAGGAACACTCTCTCCTCAGCTGAATTGTTAAAATAAATGCCTTGAAGAAATGAATGGAGCTAACTGAAAGGGAAAAGAAGAGAGAGGCAATTGAAAGCAATATAATTCTTCATATTCCAATAACTATTATTAATAAATATCTACACTTAGAAATTTGATAATCAATATTGCATGGAAATGTATATATCCACTCCAATATTTCTTTGATATTATTTTAAGAAAAGGTAGGAATGAACTGAAGCACAATGAAAATAATCTTTTGGACTTATGTAAGGTCCTTCAATTTTGTTTTAAGTTCACTACTTAAACAACTAATTCAAGAAAGATCATATCTAATCTTTCCTCATTAGTACAAAGCTACTTGTGAGTCTGATTAATTTATTATAGCCATATTTAGAATCAGAGACTTAACCATAAATGGAAGCAGAGACTATTGCAAATGTAGAGTGGTTTCAAACTATGCAAGCCTCATCTAAGAAGGACCATCATTTCATTCCTCTAAATCTCTGAAAAGGACAGAAAGCTCAGCTTGTCACTCATGAAAAGTTCAAGAGCCACACAAAAGATCTTAGAGAATTTTTGGAAGATATAGTAAAAAGTAATATAAATGATCATTTTAGCTAACTCTTATTATGAGATCTATAGTGATTTATTAAATAACTGACATCTAAACCATGATTTTTATAGCAATTTCTGGATGATCACGGTAGCAGAATACCTAAATGACAAAATAACAACACAATCCAGTTTTTCTGCATCTGTTTTATATATCACAACATAACAGAGTTGGAAGGGACCTTGGAGGTCTTCAAGTACACCAGCCTGCTCAAGGAGAGGACCCTACAACAATTTAGACAAATGACTCTCCAATCACTTCATAAAAATCTCCAGTTATGTAGCATCCAGGATTTCTGCAGACAAGTTTTTGCATTAATTCATTGTTGTGTCAAGAAATTATTTCTTATTTCTTTTTTTTTCATATATAAGTGGATTCTACATGCAGAAAATATTAAGACTTTCCAGAATGGGCTCAAAACATATTTCTACATTAAACTGCTCAATGAAATTAAAAGAAGTGTCAAATGCAAAGGGAATACCTGCCAAGCCTGCAGATTTGGAAGATCAGTTTTCTTACCCATCACAGTTTTCATCCTATTGAACCCCAACATGTATAGAGCCTGCAAAGCATGAGCCACAGCATGAACAGCATTGTAGACACTATAGCTTTGTCCAGTCATTTCCATTTCAAATAGAGGTGCAGGAAGATCCTCCAACTTCATCTCCCCAGTGCACTGCCTACTGTACATTCCTTGTAATTCTGATTTTGGAAATGAACAATCAAATGACTGTTCCCAAACCGAAATCCATCTCTGTAGTCTGAAAGAGGATTTATGGTCTGAAGAAATTCCTTGAAACCTGCAACTGCTGTTGTGTGAATAGTGAAGGAAATAGCCCCATTGTACATCTTCAGATCCCATTTGATTTGAATGCCTGCTAATACAAAATCAATCTATGCAGTCATGATCCACACATTTCTAAATAATGCAGTTTGCCTGCTTTCAGGGTCTACCATAAATGTGACAACTCTCAGCCACATAATTATCCAGACTTCTCCATAGACAAGAAATGCATTGGCTTCACTATTCATCATATTAATAGAAATAATGGAGATTGTTTGATAAAGTTCTGAGAAGTCTTCCAAGTGGATTTGGTCATCAAGCCTTTCTATAAAGGTTGAGCAGATTCCATTCTGTGATAGTAAGGGCTGCATTTTGTGTAAGAATTTGTCTCCATTGTTGTTATCAACAGAAAATATCCCCATCCACGTTCACCTGAAATGATGAAGCAGTTTGACAATCCCAATGTACTGATGGTGCTCTTTGGGGACCATGAAATAAAGTGAAGACAGCTTACTGGTCTGAAATTCCTCTTGGGCTAATGAACCATATGTGGGCTAAAAGAAAATACAATAGTTCTCTATTGAATCTTTAGATCAAATTTAATTGTCCCATCTTGTTATCATATAATCACATCTGATATCTGTACATTCATCACAGCCCCCCCTCCCCCAAGGCTGTGCACTTTCTCCACTTCTCTTCTCCCTATATACCAATGACTGCATCTCAAATGATCCATTTGTTAAAATACTGACGTTTGCTGATGACACAACAGTGATTGGTCTCATTCGAGACAACGACGAATCTGCATACAGACAGGAGGTTATACATCTCATGGTGTAATTGGAATAATCTGGAACTGAACACACTCAAAACCATAGAAATGATGATAGACTTTAGAAGAAACCCTCCCATACTACCACCTCTTACAATACTAGATAACACAGTATCAACAGTAGAGACCTTCAAATTTCTAGGTGCTACTATATCACATGACCTAAAATGGACACCTAACATCAAAAATATTAGGAAATGTATGGAAAAGTAGCAGGTTTGAAAATAAATAAAGATAAAACAAAGATATTAACAAAGAGCATGTTAGCAAGATGAAAGAAAGAATTGGAGGAAGTTTTAGAAATACAGGTCACAAATAAGGTTAAGTACTTAGGGATATATATTACACCACTATGTAGTACATTGAAGGAGGACAATTACTTTAAACTCAAACAACAGATTGCGACAGACTTGACAAAATAGGAAAATTTACAATTATCATTGATTGGGAGAATATCTACAATTAAGATGAATGTATTGCCTAGAATTTTATACTTATTCCAGACAATTCCAATTTGATTAGGGAAAGTTTTTTGAAGATTTGAATAAAATTGTGTTGAAATATATTTGGCAGGGTAAGAAAGCGAGAATAAAACTTAAACTGTTACAAGATGCAAGAATAAGAGGAGGATTTGCTTTGTCCAACTGGGAATTGTATTATCAGGCGACAAACCTGATGTAGGTAAAGGAATAGATAACATTAAGGAACAGTAGATTATTGACTTTAGAAAGACATGACTTGCTGTTGGGATGGCATGCTTTCCTCTGGTATAAGGGAACTAAAACACAGGGGTATTTTAGAAGATGTTATATTCGAGAAGCATTGTTTTTAAATTGGGAGAAGATAAAAAAGCAATTTTACTTTAAAATTCCATTATGGATATTGACCATTGAAGCTTTTTCTTATCCAATAATATATAAAAAGGAACAAACAGTTAGATATGGTGAGATATTGAATGAAAAGGGTGAACTTAAATCTATGCAAGCATTGGAAGAACAAGGTATAAAAATGAATTTATTTTCATATTTGCAAATACAATCTAGATTTCATAAAGATATTAAATTAGAAGGCATTTATGATAAGTTGACTGACTTAAATAAAATTTTGATAGGTGCTGATGAAAATGTAATAAAAAACTTTATGGACATCTATTAGAATTTAAATTGGAGGAGGTATCAGTTAAAGAAATGATGATTGCTTGGGGGGGAAATTTTGGATATGGGGTAGATTTAGAGAAATGGCAGAAATTATGGTCTCAAAATTATAAAATGACAATGTCAACTGCTTATAAAGAAAATTTTTATAAGATGTTTTACAGGTGGCATTTACCCCTGATGAGAATTGAGAGAATGTTTAAGAACAAATTGGATAAATGTTGGAAATGTCATCAGATACCTGGTTCGTATTACCATATGTGGTGGACGTGCTTTGACGCTAAAAGATATTGGACTAAAATCCACACATGATTGGAAAAATGATAAAACAACATATAGACTTTAAGCCAGAAATATTTTTATTGGGAATTATACTGGAAAAGTACAATAAAGAACTGAAATATTTGGTTGTGAATGTTTTAACAGCAGCTAGTATTGTATTTACTAAGAATTGGAAAAATGAAAAAATACCTATGCAGGAGGAAGTTATTAAGAAAGTTATGGACTGTGCTGAAATGAGTAAATTGACATTTGAAATTAGAGAAGAAAAAGATAAACAATTTTACATGATATGGGATTTGTTTTATCAATGGTTGGATAAAAAGACATCGTAATGTAATAGACTAGCAAATCTTGTAATAGAAAGTTAATAGATTGATATAACATATTATATATATATATATATATATATATATATATATATATATATATATATATATATATATATATATATATATATATAAAACCATTGGATGAAAGTACAATATAATTTTCATAATAAAATCTAGAATATTAGGTATCAAATGATGGAATAAATAGTTTAGTCATGAATGATTAATAACTGATAAATATATAAGCATATGTGGGTTTGACAATGTGAGAATTTATATAAACTGTGAGTAATGACTATGAAAGGATAGCACAAAAGATTTGTAACCAACTGACACACTGTATGTATATAAAATGAAGATGGTTTTATATTTTTATGTTTTGTCTGTATATGTTTATCTTAAAAAAAAATTATTTAAAAAAAGTCATCAAAAAAGCGCAACAAAGAATGTTCTTTTTGCACCAACTCAGAAAGCTCAAACTGCCCAAGGAGCTGCTGATACAGTTCTACAGAGGAATCATTGAGACTATCATCTGCACCTCTATAACTGCCTGGTTTGGTTCTGCAATGCAACAGGACAGACACAGACTTCAGAGGATAATTAGGACTGCAGAAAAAAACAATTACTACCCACCTGCCTTCTATCGAGGACCTGTATACTGCACAAGTCAAAAAGAGGGCTGTGAAAATATTTACAGACCCCTCACATCCCGGACATAAACTGTTTCAACTCCTTCCCTCAAATTGATGCTATAGAGCACTGCACACCAAAACAACTAGACACAAGAACAGTTTTCCCCCGAAAGCCATCACTCTGCTAAACAAATAATTCCCTCAAACCTGTTCAACTATTACAAAGTCTGCACTACTATTACTGTTAATCTTCTCATCACTCCATATCACCCATCCCCTCCCACTTGTGATTGTAGGACTGTAACTTTGTTGCTTGTATCCTTACAATTTATATTGACTGTTTCCTAGTATGATTTGATTGCTGATTGTATCCTACAACTATCATTAAGTGTTGTACATTACAATTCTTGATTTTTAACGAATGTATCTTTTCTTTTATGTATTCTGAGAGTATTTACACCAAGACAAATTCCTTGTGTGTCCAATCACACTTGGCCAATAAAGTATTCTTCTTCTTCTAAATATATCCAAGGAACATTTTTCCTCTAGAATTCTTTTAAGAATATAGTAACAAATTTATAGGACTAGAAGACCTCCAAAGTCCCTTCCAATTCTGTTATTTTGAAGATGTTCTCAATGTGTGAAAATATTTTAAAGACATGTACTAGATCAATTGTTTTAATAGAAGCCGTTCAAATCTTCCCTCAGGTATTGCTGTAATGGGCATTGTCATTTCATAAAAGCATTGCAAGTAGTAGACCTTAAGCCATACAGAACATCTTGACAGAAAACTAAGCCTAATCTTTGATGCCCATTAAATTATTCCATACAAACAATAAGATTAAGAATTTTATTCTCGACCCCTTAAGAACTTACCTGTGGGATCTTGAAGAATCCTATAATTTCAGCTATATGAGATGATGTGAGAAAATCCAGTCCCCCAGTGATAGCCATAAGAGTCTTCTGGATATCACATTTGTAGTTAGGGACAAATTCCTGGGATTTAAAAAGTAGGTCCAGAGTGGTGCGATAGGTCATCCAGGAATTGTTTTTAACTGTCATAGATGTGGAACCCAAGAGTGATGTTAGGTAAGATCTGGGAGTCCTCATTGATATTCTTCACAGCAAAGGGCAAGGCAAGGATATGCTGGTAGACTTTGATTATTATACTGAAAATGATTTAAATATCCCACTTGAAAAAGGAAGTTAGCAAATTCTCATGCAGTGGCATCATTTCTATGTGAAATAACATTTCTTTCTTTGAGGAAAGTAGGAAAGTAATAGGTTTCTTAAATACTGAATAATTTGTACACAGTTCAAATTTGCTTTTCCACAGTATTTACAAGATTTGCAAGAAATATCTGCTACAAGAAATAAAAAAAGTCTTTTTCATGGAATTCCATTTAGTTTCTAACTTTCTCCCCCAAAATGGAGTATGAACAATTCCAGCATGTATCAATCATTTATTGTATGTATATTTTGTTCAGAGTGACAATACAGATTTAAAAAAAAACAATATTACCTTAAGCTTACTAAATGTTCTTCAAAAAAAATTTTGCACCAAAGTTTCATACATTATATGACAAATACTTCACAATGTAAAGAAAAATGTTTATTCTCCCATAACTAAAAACATTTGAAAGACAGATTTAGATTAAATGTAAAGCTTACTTTTATACTGAGAGCCTTTTACTCTCTTTAGCAATTTAGGGAAACACATTAAGTCTAGAAAAAGAAATCCTTACTTTGGTTCTTCAGAAGAGGTTATATAAGGATGTTCCTTAAAATTATTTTCATAAATGTTGTAGCAATTGTGGGACACTATCCCACCAATGATGAGATCCCCAGGTTGGTACCAGTCCTGTTGAACAAGGAAAGCATCACTTGTTGGGCAGCTCAGAGTCACTATTTTCTTCAACAGAAAAATTGGGAGGAACAATATCTTCACTCTTGAAAATGTCTTTGTCTTTTTCATCTTATCCTACAGGAAAGGTTGTATTATTCCAATAGCTAATACCTTGATTAATTCAAGGTTTATATCTGAGAGTGGGCCTAATCAGAGAACCACTGTTGGTTATTTGAAGATCCACAAAACTGCAAATATATTTCTTGAATAGTATCAGGATTTGAACAGATACTCTGGCAGAAGAGAACAGAGGGAGGAAATTTGTAGCAATGATTCTGAGACACAGCCATTATTATCCTTTTGCCAATATCCCTGGGGTTCAAGATACATTGATTGTTGTTGAATTGAAATAGCCTGTGCAGTCTTTGATGTTTCTGCCTAGTTAAGAAAATATGGTGATTGTTGTAGGAGATAATTACTTTGTTTTTTTATGAAAAAATAAATGTCTGGTGTTTAAATGCTTTTTGAATTGCACAATTGCTAATAAAATGTACAAGGGGGAAGTTGCGGTACAAGTACACTTGATTTTTTAAAAGTATGTTGTTGCTTTTTACTATGAATGATAAATGCATAGTATTTATCTGCTTTTCATCTGCTTCCCTGTTCTAGACTAATTTTTTGAGTAGCTAAGTGCCAATGAAACAGGCAAATCTAGAGAGGAATTGCAATAGAGAGGAAGCCATATTCTGTGATATCTACTCTTTTCAGAGAGTTTTATTGTGGACTCAAAACCTGAACTTCCAAGTAATTTATGCTGATGGATACATGGAACATTTATTAAGTACAGGAATACATCTATTGTCAAAGCCAACAACTGGCCCATAACCTACACCCTCCTTGTCTCTCTTCTGCACTGTTTTCTCTCCTCTTTCTTCTTCCTCACCCAGCCCGGCAAAGTGACCTGCCTTCTCCAACAATCAGTGCTTGGCATCACTTTCTCAGTGGCCATTTCTAGTGTACTGGCCAAAACCATCCCCATGGTTATTGCCTTCATGGGTACTAAACCAGGATCTCAAATGAGGAAATGGGTGGGGAATTGATTGGCTTTTTGTACTGTTCTTTCCTGCTCCCTGTTCCAAGTATGTATTTGTATTCTTTGGTTGTCAACATTTCCCCCATTCCTTGAGTTGGACATGCACACAGAGTCCCAAGAAATGATGTTACAGTGCAATGAGGGGTCACCTTTCTTCTTCTACTGTGTTTTGGGCTACATGGGTATCTTGGCAATTGCCAGCTTTATTTTGGCTTTCCTTGCCTGTAAATTACCAGACAGCTTTAATGAAGCCAAGTTCATCACCTTCAGCATGTTGACTTTTTGCAGTGTGTGGATCTTCTTCTTTCCAGCCTATCTGAGCACAAAAGGAAAAAACCATGGTAGCTGTGGAGGTCTTCTCCATCTTGTCCTCCAGTGCTGCTTTACTGGTATGCATATTCTTGCCAAAATGCTACATCATTGTTTTTAGACCTGATCTCAACCACAGGCAGCAACTCACAAAGAGAAAGTAGTTCATTATGTGATATTACTGGGTCAGAGAAATTACCTAAAAAAGAAATAGAAAATGTGCTATCTGAAGAAAGAATACTGTATATAAACTTATAGGAAGAGTTATTTTTTTATTTTTGACAAAGAAGTATTTTTTGTATGATATTTATGATTATTAAAATATATAATTTGCACATTCCAAAAGAAATGCTGATATTGCCATGTGATCATAATTTTTCTAGTTTCTTTTACCATGTCCTTTCTTCTTTTCAAAACATCCATTGAGTTTGATTTTGGTCATCTAGCTTTCTTGTTCCCTGTTTTTATATTTTATATTTTTGCTCAAATGATGTCCAATATTTGCAGAGACAAGTTCATCATTTTTATACTATCCATTCCTTTTTTATTTTTAAATTTTTTTTAAACATTTTTGAATACAGCATTTTGTTTGAATCTGTTTTTACAAAGAATAAGAACCATAACTAGTACTATAAAAAAAATAATGCTGTATTTTCTAATAAGAATACTTATACTGCAATATCATATAATATTGAAGTTATACATCATCTCTGTTTTTAATAACAACATTCATTTTTTTTCTCTAATTTCTACCCCTTGTCTTTAACCAGCTGTAGAATTTATTCCATATCAAGTAGTATTTCCTTGTATGTCCAATCACACTTGACCAATAAAAAATTCTATTCTATTCTGAGTCTTCTATTTCTATTATTATTATTATTATTATTATTATTATTATTATTATTATTATTATTATTATTATTATTATTATTATTATATAAATTAGTTATTCCTTATTTATTTTCATCTCTGCCACCTCTCCATATTTCTCAATTTTTTAAAACACAGAAGTCACGAACAGGGAAAACAAAGCAAAACAGCACCTCTCACAAGAGCTCACAAAAGGGACTCTTCAAACATTAAAGAGAGAGCAACACCATCTAAATGAATACACCTATTGTCAAAGCCAACAACTGATCCATAACCTACACTCTCCTTGTCTCTCTTCTGCTCTGTTTTCTCTCCTCTTTGATCTTCCTCAGCCAGCCTGGCAAAGTGACTTGTCTTCTCCGACAATCAATGTTTGGTATCACCTTCTCAGTAGCCATTTCTAGTGTACTGGCCAAAACCATCACCATGGTTGTTGCCTTCATGTCCACTAAACCAGGATCTCAAATGAGGAGATGGGTGGGGAATAGTTTGGCTTTCTGTACTGTTCTTTCCTTCTCTCTCTTCCAATTGTGTCTTTGTGTTCTTTGGTTGGCAACATCTTCCCCATTCCCTGAATTGGACATACACTCAGAGCTCCAAGAAATGATTTTACAGCGCAATGCAGGTTCAGCTTTCTTCTTCTACTGTGTCTTGGGCTACATGGGTATCTTGGCAATTGCCAGCTTTACTGTGGCTTTCCTTGCCTGTAAATTACCAGACAGCTTTAATGAAGCCAAGTTCATCACCTTCAGCATGTTGGCCTCTTGCAGTGTGTGGATCTCCTTCTTTTCAGCCTATCTGAGCAGAAAAGAAAAAGCAATGGTAGCTGTGGAGGTCTTCTCAATTTTGTCATCCAGTGCTGCATACTGGAGTACATATTCCTGCCAAAATGCTACATCATTGTTTTCCGGCCAGACTTCAACCACAGGGAGCAACTCACAAAGAGGAATTAGTACCCAATGTGGTCTTTCTAGTTTAGCAGAAGGGTTGAAAAAAGAGAGACTGCTTTCTATAGGAAACTTATATAAATCTTATATAAGTTTCACTCTACCCATACATCTGTTTCTGAAGCACCCTGTTATCATATATAGATAATATGGGAAATGTAGTGTAATGAAAAGAAACATATTTTTCTTTCTTTATTCAAAGTGTATGGTGACCCATGATCATAACAACGAGTAATTTGAATTAGTTTACAATAAGAAGACTGGCATTTTAAAAAAAATCTGCTGAAATTCAGCTCAAATCAGAAAAAAAATGTATATATCTCTCTCTGATTACAAACTATGTCAAGAGGGGAACATCAAGATTAGCTACAGGAAGTGTTAAGAAGAACTTGTACTACTTGAACAAAGAGGTGAGAGGTGGCCCAACTGAGAGGTGGCCCAACTGAGTGTTAGCCTAACTGAGATGTGGCCCAGTGGAGAGGCAGCCCAGTGGCCCAGACTGACGTGAGTTGAGCCAGTGTGGTGCAAACAGAGGCCACTGAGTAGTTGTGGCATAGACCAGCAGCTCTGTGCAGCATGACAGCTTGAGCAGTAGCAGTGCAGTCCTATGTGGCAGTGGAGTGAAGCACACTGAGCAGCAACTAAGGGCTACTCAGTGGACAAGCAATGGCTGAGATTGGTGGACAGGGCTAACTGATCAACAGCACCCACTGCAGCAGCTGATAGCAGAATGGTGGACCAGCAAAGCAGAGTGTACACATCAGCACCTCTTATTTAAAAAACGTGGCAGTGAACAGGCAACCAAAGGGCAGGAAAGCAGTAAAAAAGTACAAAACATTTCTGCACAGTGAGTAAAGGGGTAAATTTTCAAGTCAGGTAGTATAGGGCTAACAGCAAATCATCTCTTAGAAAATAGCCTGAGACTTCCAACAATAAAAGTACCTATTAATTCATAAAGGCTCAAAAACTCTGGAAAATTCTTAGATTTTAAAAATTCCTGAATGTCCTTTCTTAAGAAAAAAAATACTTTTCAAATTTTTCAATTTCTTTTTTTCAATTTTTAACGTTCTAATACCAATTTTAATCTTTTTTCAACTGTTAAATATCAGTTTTAATTTAATTTTTTAAATTTTTTTTCAATCTTAAAGTTCTTTTTTATTTTTTATAAAATTCTTTTTTTATTTTTTATAATATTTTTTTTTCCATTTTTTTAAAATGTAAAATATCTTTTTTCCACTAAGGATTTGAAAAACATAGTTTACTTATTTTAATAGTAAAAAAATATTAAAATATAAAGAAAAAGAGATAGATACTTAAAACAGGGAAGATAGTTATGAATTTTTCAATACAGTACAAAAGGTCAAGAACTCGTAAACTATTGTAAACTATTGTAAACTTCTATCTAATTTAGATAGAAACTGGTTACTCTGCAAGTGATGCTTTCTCTGTTTTCATTATGGGTGGCACATACTTCACCAGTTTTATAAACTGAAATTTAATGAACATCCTGGAATAAACCTTATGACATACTTGGAAGAATTTTTATTTATTCATTTAAGAGAATGTCTATGACCACCCAATCACTTTCTGTGTCTCTGAGCTGCTTAAAAAAATAAAAACCCGAGGTCAAACACAACCCTGATGCGGCCCTCAATGAAATTGAGTTTGATACCCCTGCAAAAAAGTGTCAAAATGGGAACCAATCTAATCTCCATGTGGATGACATTACAAAGGGAGGGAGACATTACAAAGAAGACACTTCCTCTGGGTCCCACCAGATGTCCTTAATTAAGGGAGAATACCCACAAAATTCCATGCTCCCTGCTCTACTGGATCTCATGGATCTTATCAGGAAGAGATAGGTCTTCAAATAACCTGTGTATTTTGTATTGGAAATTTGCCTCTGCAATTTTTTTAGTAATTTAAAAACATTGGCCACTTATTCTCTACCAAAAACAAAGTAATCATCTCCTACAGGAATCACCATATTTTCTCCACTAGGTAAAAACTTTCAAGATTGCAGAGAAGACCATTTCAGTTCAACAACAATCAATGTAATTTGAACCCCAAGGGATTGGCACAAGGATAATGATGGGTGTGTGTCACAGTCATGGCAATGTGTTCCCTGCCTCTATTCTCCACTGGCAGAATATCTGTTCAAACCCTGATGCCATTAAAGAAATAAATTTTCAGTCTCGTGGATCTCCAAATACCCAGTAGTGGATTGTCTCACTACTGAACACTCAGATATAAACCTTGAATTAATCACTGGATAACAATTGGAATAATACAATATTTCCTCTAAAATAGGATGAAAGTCAGAGACATTTTCAAGAGTAAAGATGTTTCTCCTCCTGATTTTAATGGTGAAGAAAATAGTGACTCTGAGCTGCCCTGCAAGTGATGCATTCCTTGTTCCACATGAGTGGTACCAACCTGGGGACCTCATCATTGGTGGGATGGTGTCCCGCATAATTTACAACCTTTTTGAAATACATTTTAAGGAATATCCTAGTATAACCTCTTATGATGTACCAAAGTAAGGTTTTCTTTTTCTAATCTTAATTAGTTTTCCCAAAATTGCTTATGAGAGTAAAAGGATTTCAGCATAAATGTAGGTTTTATATCTACTCTAACTCTCTCTGTCCTACAAACATTTCTAGTTATGGAAGCATAAATAATTTTCTTTACCTTATGGTAAAGCTTGTCATATAATGTATGTAACTTTAGTGCAAAACACCTTTTGAACAACATTTGTAATATTTTTTTTAAAAAATATGTATCACTAATCTTATAAAAAACACATAAAATAAATGACTGATACATTCTAGAATTGTTCATATTGTATTTGGTGAAAAAAATGTTTAAAAATACATTTTGTATCATGAAAAATGCACTATTTTTATTTCTTGTAGCAGTTATTTGTTGCAAATTATGCAAATACCATAGAAAAAGAAAAAATGGAAATAGTTGAAATTATTCACCATTTTAGAAAATCTATTAGTTTCCTCCTTTCATCAGAGAAAGAAATGCTTGATATTCATACAGAAATTATGTCACCTATTGAGAATGATCAACTTCCTTTTTCAACTGTGGTATTTAAATCATTTGCAGTCTAATAATTAAATTCTACCAGCACATCCTTGCTTTGGCTTTTGCTGTGAAGGAGATCAACGAGGACTCCCAGATCTTACCCAATATCACTCTTGGGTTCCACATCTATGACAGTTACTACAACCTAAGGATGACCTATCGCACCACTTTGGACCTCCTTTTCAAATCCCAGGAATTTGTCCCTAACTACAAATGTGATATCCAGAAGAATCTCATGGCTATCATTGGGGGACTGGATTTTGTCACATCATTTTATGTAGCTGAAATTACAGGATTTTTCAAGATTCCACAAGTAAGTTCTGAAGGGGTTGAGAAGAAAATTCTTAATCTTATTGTTCTTATGGAATAATGAATAGGCATCAACGATTAGGTTTAGATATTAAGATGTTGTGCATGGCTTAAGGTCTCCTGCTTGGTATTCTTTTCTGAAGTTACAATGCCAGTTACAGGAAGTGAGTATCAGGGGATATTCCATTCCTGAGGGAAGATTTGAACTGTTTCTATTAAAACAATTGATCTAGTATCTATGTTTGAAATATTTCCAAAAAATTGTTTCTATATACTTTAAAGAATGCTGGGGGGTGGGGGGGGGAATGTTCCTTGGATATATTTTGTATGAAAACAAGATAGGAAAATTTAGAGAAAAGACTCTAAAGAATACTACTGGACTTTCTTTTAGCTGACATTCGGCTCATTAGCCCAAGAGGAATTTCAGACCAGTAAGCTCTCTTCACTTTATTTCATGGTTCCCAAAAAGGACCATCAATACATTGGGATTATCCAATTGCTTCGTCATTTCAGGTGGACGTGGATTGGTATATTTTCTGTTGATAACAACAATGGAGACAAATTCTTACAAAAAATTGACCCCTTACTTTCTGAAAATGGAATATGTTCATCGTTTATAGAAAGGCTTGATCAAAAAATCCACTTGGAAGGTTTCCTAGAATTTTATCAAAAATTCTCAATAATTTCTATTAATATGTTCTATAGCAAATCCAATGTATTTCTGGCCTATGGAGAATCCTGGACAATTATGTGGCTAAGATTTGCAACATTTCTGGTAGACCCTGAAAACAAGAAAAGTGAATTATTAAGAAAGGTGTGGATCATGAGTGCAAAGATTGACTTTGTACTGTCAGGCGTTCAAATCAGTTCGGATCTAAAGATGTACCATGGGGCTATTTCCTTCACTGTTCATTCCAGAGCAGTTGTAGGTTTCAGGGAATTTCTTCAGGCC
Organism: Notechis scutatus; assembly: GCF_049901735.1. Lineage (NCBI taxonomy): Eukaryota > Metazoa > Chordata > Lepidosauria > Squamata > Elapidae > Notechis > Notechis scutatus. The sequence continues at coordinate 114,846,431 of NC_142025.1, forward strand.
ATAAATCCTGTTTCAGACTACAGAGATGGGTTTCGACAAGATGTTTGGGAACAGTCCTTTGATTGTTCATTTCCAAAGCCAGAATTACAAGGAATGCATAGTAAGAAATGCACTGAGGAGATGAAGTTGGAGGATCTTCCTGCACCTGTGTTTGAAATGGAAATGACTGCCCAAAGCTACAGTGTCTACAATGCTGTTTATGCTGTGGCTCATGCTTTGCAGTCTCTACACATATTGATGTTCAATAGGAGGAAAACTATGATGGGTAAAAACCCTGATCTTCCACAGCTGCAGCCTTGGCAGGTATTCCCTTTGCAATGGACTTTCAATGAGCAGCTTAAAGTAGAATTATCTTTTGAACCCATTCTGAAAAATGTTAATATATTTTGCATGTGTAATCTACTATGTGAAAAACATAGAAATAGGACAATTTGTTTACAGTGATAACAATTAATCAGTGGAAAAATTTGCCTTTAGAAGTTCTGGGTGCTTCATAATAGGGAATATTTATAAAGAGATTGAACAGCCATTTGCTTGAAATGTTTTATGTTCTTCCCCTTGAGCCTGCTGTTTTACTAGAAAACCTCCAAGGTCTCTTCCAACTGTGTTATATTGTTTTGTATAAAATAGATACCAAAAAATCCCCCCCAATTTCTGTTGTTATTCAGTCCTTTGGTTATTCTGCTATTCAGATTATTGAGAAGCAACTATCAAAATGATGGTATGCATGTTGATAAGAGTTATTTGAGAAATCTCCTGATGGCTTGCAGAATAATAGTTAAAATGATAATTCATATTACTTTTTGTTATCACTTCCAAAAATAAGCAATTCTCCAAGAACATTCTGTGTGGCTCATTAAATTTTTCATGAGTCACAAGTTGAGTTTTCTGTCTCTACCAGATATTTAGAGAAATAGCTGGCCCTTTTTCAATGTGGCATGCATAGTATGAAACAGCCTCATGTTTGCAATAATCTCTAACTCTCATTTATCTATTAAAGAAAGCTTGTGTCTCAAATTCTAAAATCTGGAAATTAGTCAGACCTCAGACTCTCAAAATGCTTTGTACCAATGAGTAAATATTATCTATCTTGAATTAGGTATTTTAGTAAACTTAATTGGATAAAGCGACATAATTCAAAAAGCTTATTTTCATTCTTCTGTTCATTGTTATATTTCCTTAAAATAATATCAAATAAATAATAGAGTGGACATGGACATTTCGATGCAAGGGGATTATTAAATTTCTAAGTGTACATATTTAATAATAGTTATTGGAATGGGAAGAATGAGTGAATGAAACTTGAATATGTTGTTTTCTTCCATATCTCTCTTCTATTCCCTTTCAAGTAGCTCCATTCATTTCTTCAAGGGATTTCTTTTAACAATTCAGCTGGGGAGAGAGTGTTCCTGAATGACAAAGGGGAAACAACAGGTGGATTCGACATCACCAACTTGGTCACATTTCCTAATAGATCCTTTCAGAGAGTTAGAGTTGGAAAGATGGATCTACAGGCTCCAAAAGGAAAGGAATTATGGATTGATGAAGATATGATTGCATGGAATACAGCTTTTAACCAAGTATCGAATTAGTGAACTGTCCATGCCTTAATCCATTATGATCCCATATGGAATCTAGTCTTTTTCAAAATCTGATTCCTGGATTTTAAAGAAACAGTGGAGTATTCTTTTCAAATGTTGTTTGTTGATCAAGAACTCATTAAATTGACAAAATGGTATTATAAAAGCCATGTTTGTATATTTGATTTGAATTTCCATTTGAAATCACAACAGTGGCAATGTTTCCATGAAATTGTCAGTCTGTGAAATTGGGTACTCTCCCTTCCCTTCAAACAGGACCTTTTCCACATAATTGTGGTTTCTACATCATTTTAAGTTGTGGATGAAACTAGTAAATTCAGTATTCTCTTCCATGTGATTGTCATAAAGTGTTATTATTTTTTTGCCCTTTCCTACAAGCAGGAAAGTTTGTACATCATTCTAATTTCTACTTTTTAAAAAATTCCTACATCATTTTATCTAGTCTTTGGAAAATAAAAAAATAATAATTTTCCTCCATAAAGAAAAAAAAAAAACTGTTTTCAATATCTCCAATTTCAAAACCATTTATGTTTATCACCAGATTCCTCCACTTTCTCATTGCAATGACCCTTGTTTCCCTGGATGCTGGAAGAAAAGAATTGAGGGGAATCAGTTTTGCTGCTATGACTGTGTTCCATGCCCAGAAGGGAAGATTTCAAATCAAAATGGTAGGCTAAGAATTCTTAGCAAATTTTAGTAAATTAATTGGTTGCATAAAATTAATAAGATGATTTTCAATAATATTGAATACTAAGAAATGAGAATATTTGAAGCTCAGGGTTGAAATGAGGAGTCCTTGGTACTCTGATCTTCTTTCTTTTCTTGTAAAAGTTTTATTTCCTTAACTAGGTAACCTTATCAATGCCAGTAAGGAGTGTTGTTTGCTGTTAGTTGTATGGGTATCCAATGAAAATGAGCCCAAACACAGCAGCAACTCAGAACAGCAGATTAAGGAAATTGAGCATCTATATAACACATTCCAACAATTTTATTAAAAACTCTCTGATAACTCAACCATGTATAGCATCACCAACTCAAACCCTAAAAAGAATTACATTGTCATATGTCAAGAATATCTCAAAAACCACCAGCAGACTATTCAACTGCATGGAATCATACAAGCCAACTAAAGCCCTTCAAAACATCCTAAGGAAATCAAAAGGCTGAGCAACTCCAGAAGAAAAAAACCAGTCATCTCAACATAAATGTAAGAAGTGCAAGAACCACTATGTAGGACAAACAGGCAGAAGATGGCAGAGCACATCCATGAACACCAAGTGATGATCAGAAGACATGAAGAAAATTCTTTAATTTCACAACATATAGACAGATGCAACTATAGTTTCAATTGGAAAAATATGACAATAGTAGACCAGGCCAAGTCCAAAAATGCCAGGGAATGTATAGAGGCCTGACACTCTGACAAATCAGCCATCAGTAGACATACAGACATTAACAACATCTGTAGTCTATGCAAATAAGGCAATCAATAAGCTCCAAAGAGAACAAAAAGACTCCAGCAGCTCTCCACCAGTAATGAGCACCCAGATCAGCATAGATGAACCAGATAACAGATAATCAGAGTTGGAAGGGACCTTGTAGGTCATCTAGTCCAAACCCCCACCCAAGCGGGAGACCCTACACCAGGCTTGTCCAACCCGCAGCCCACAGGCCGCATGCGGCCCAGGTCGCCTCGTAATGCGGCCCAACACCCACCCCAACCTTCATGAAAGATCCTGTGAGGAGGAGGAGGAGAGGCAGGAGCGAGGCGGGGCGAGGCGAGCAACAGAAAAGGCGGGCAGCTGAAGCCCAAAAGTCCCATCCCGCTACCTCCTGCTATTGCTGCCACCGCCGCTGCTGCTTTTGCCCCGCCGCCGCTTCTGCCGCTGCTGCTTCGGCCCGCCGCCCCGCTGCTGCTGCTTCTGCCCCCGCCACCACCACTGCTGCATCTGCCCCCCGCTGCCTCTGCCGCTGCTGCTGCTTCTGCCCTGCCACCCCCGCCCGCGCTGCTGCTTCTGCCCGCCGCCCCCGCCGCTGCCACTGCTTCTGCCACCGCTTCCCCCGCCGCCACTGCTGCTTCTGCCCCTGCCACCACCGCCGCCGCCACTGCTTCTGCCCCACTGCCACTGCCGCCACTGCTGCTTCTGCCCCCACCGCACCTGCCGCCGCTGCTGCTTCTGCCCCCGCTGCCCCCGCCACCGCTGCTGCTTCTGCCCCCCCACCGCCACTGCTGCTTCTGCCCCACCACCACCGCCGCCGCCACTGCTTCTGCCCCCGCCGCTGCTGCTTCTGCCTCCACCGCTGCTGCCGCCGCTGCTGCTTCTGCCCCCGCCCCGCCGCCGCCACTGCTGCTTCTGCCCCCGCCACCACCGCCTTTGCTGCTTCTGCCCCCGCCCGCCGCCGCCGCTGCAGCTTCTGCTCCCGCCACCGCCGCCGCCGCTGCTGCTTCTGCCCCGCTGCCACTGCCGCCGCTGCTGCTTCTGCCCCCGCCGCCCCCTCCGCCACTGCTGCTTCTGCCCCGCCGCCCCGCCACCGCTGCTGCTTCTGCCCCGCCACCGCCGCCGCTGCCACTGCTTCTGCACCCGCCGCCCCCGCCGCTGCTGCTTCTTCCCTTGCTGCCACTGCCGCCGCTGCTACTTCTGCCCCCGCCGCCCCCGCCGCTGCTGCTTCTGCCCACGCCACCGCTGCCGCCGCCGCTGCATTTGCAGAAGGAGATGTAGGCGTGAGGCGGGCGAGCTTTCTTCCCCTCCCCGCCACCCGCAAAATTTGGCTGGAAAATTATAAAATAAAAATAAATAATTTTTAATAAATAATTAATAATAAATAATAATTTTATTTTATTTTTAATTTAATTTAATTTAATTTAATTTAATTTAATTTAATTTAATTTTATTTTATTTTATTATTTTATTTTATTTTATTTTATTTTATTTTATTTTATTTTATTTTATTTTATTTTATTTTATTTTATTTTATTTTATTTTATTTTATTTTATTTTATTTTATTATTTAATTTAATTATTTATTTAATTTAATTATGTGTGGCCCAAACCAAATTTTCGTCTTCTAATGTGGCCCAGGGAAGGTGAAAGGTTGGACACCCCTGCCCTACACCATTTCTGACAGATCCAATCTCTTTTTGAAAGTCTCAAGTGATGGCACTCCCACAACTTCTGAGGGCAAGGTTGATTGTTCTCACTGTCAGAAAGTTTCTCCTTATTTCCAGGTTAAATCTCTCCTTGTTCAGTTTCCATCCATGATTCCTTGTCTGGCCTACAGGAACTTTAGAAAAGAGATTGACCCCTTCCTCTCTGTGGCAGCCCCCAAAATATTGGAAGACCTCTATCATGTCTCCTCTGGTCCTTCTCTTTACTAGACTAGCCAAGCCTAGTTCCTGTAACTGTTCTCCATTCAACTGTTTTAGTCTCCAGTCCCCTAGTCATCCTGGTTGTTCCTCTCTGTACTTTTTCTAGAGTCTCAACTCCTTTTTTGTAATGTGGTGAATAAAACTGGATGCAATACTCTACGTGTGGTCTTACTAAGGCTTTATAGAGTGGTATTAGTACACAGACCAACAATCAAGTAAACAATACTTTGGCAGTCAAGAAACTGCCAAAGAGCCATCAAAGAAGACCCAAGCCAAAAAACCTCTAAGACTTTCCCCACCCACACAGACAGGCAAGACACCAGAATATAAACTGACAGCAAACAGCACTCCTTCCTAGAATTGATGATGTTATCTAGCTAGGGTAATGAAATGTTTGCAAGGAAACAAGCAAGCTCAGAGTATACCAAGCACCCCTCAATAATATGGATTGCTTAGATGAAAAATATCTTTGATTTTCCTTACAGATATGGAAGATTGTTTTGAATGTTCAGAAGATCATTATCCAAATAAAGAAAAGAAAGGATGTATCCTGAAATTGCTGGTTTTTCTAACTTTTGAAGAAACCTTAGGAATTGGCTTAGCCTCAGCAGCTCTTTGTTTCTTCTTGTTGACATCTTGGGTTCTTGGAATATTTATTAAGCACAGGGACACTCCTATTGTCATAGCCAACAACCGGTCCCTCACCTACACCCTCCTTGCCTCTCTTCTGCTATGCTTTCTCTCCTCTTTGTTGTTCCTCAGCCAACCTGGCAAAGTGACCTGCCTTCTCCGACAATCAATGTTTGGCATCACTTTCTCTGTAGCCATTTCTAGTGTACTGGCCAAAACCATCACCGTGGTTATTGCCTTCATGGCCACTAAACCAGGATCTCAGATAAAGAAATGGGTGGGGAAAAGATTGGCTTTTTCTATTGTAGTTTCCTGTTCCCTCTTCCAAGTATGTATTTATATTCTTTGGTTGTCAACCTCTCCACCATTCCCTGAATTGGACATGCACTCAGAGCTCCAAGAAATGATTTTACAATGCAATGAGGGGTCACCTTTCTTCTTCTACTGTGTCTTGGGCTACATGGCTATCTTGGCTGTTGCCAGTTTTATTGTGGCTTTCCTTGCCCGTAAATTACCTGACAGCTTTAACAAAGCCAAGTTCATCACCTTCAGCATATTGGCCTTTTGCAGTGTGTGGATCTCCTTCTTTCCAGCCTATCTGAGCACAAAAGGAAAAGCCATGGTAGCTGTGGAGGTCTTCTCCATCTTGGCCTCTAGTGCTGCTTTACTGGTATGCATATTTTTGCCAAAATGCCACATCATTGTTTTCCGGCCTGACCTCAACCAGAGGGAGAAACTCACAAAGAGACATTAGTGCACCCAGTGATTTTTTTCTGGCTCAAAAAATTCCTGAATATCACTAGAAATACTATTATCTATAGGAAACATAGCAGTGATAGGAACATAGAAGTTTTTATTTCTGTCAAAGAAAGGTTTGTGTAAGAAGTTCGTGATTATTAAGATTTACTATGATTGCACATTTCAAAATCAGTGCTCATGCTTCTTTCCTTTCAGTAAAGTAAATGTCAGAAATGGTTTAGGGTCTCCTGCTTAGATGGAGGGTTGGAGTAGATGACTTACAGGGTCCCTTCCAACTCTGATAATCTAAATTTTCAACATTTCTTAAAATTCTTTAACCTAATGTTTTCTCCTTTTCAACACATTTGATTTTGGTCATCTAGCTTTCTATGTTTTTTAAACATTTTTTTTATTTTTTACAACAAACATGCAAACAAAACATAAAAACATAAAACCCTCTTTCAATTATATACATACAGTGTGTCAGTTGGTTACAATCTTTTGTGCTATCCTTATTTTTTACCATTACTCACAAGTTATATAAATTCTCACCTTATAAATCTAGCTTGTGCTTATGTAATATCAATTATTAAACATTCATTTGACTGAACTATTTTTGGTCATCTAGCTTTCTTATTGTCTTAGGATATTTCAGATATTGGGTGAAGTGTAGTCTAATGTTTGCAGAGACATTTCATGGTTTTTATAGTTTTAATTCCTAAAGCGTTACATAAATGTAATAAAAAGCTGATTTGCATTATAAATTCTTTTTAACACAGAATGATAGTATATGAACTTTGGATTTGTTAATTCTTTTTCAAATGTAAAATTTATTGAGTTTGTGATTCTTGTAAGTTTAACAGCAATTTAGAAAAGGATCACCATTATTTGAGTATATTCCTTTGCATGGACTTTAAGCAATAAATTAGATTATTTGAACCCTTGATGTGTGTGCCTGTTTTTTTCTGTCTGACATTAATCTCCACTCCTACAATTCTTTAGTGGGGGAGCAATGGAAAACACCAGAATGACATCTGATCAAAAAAGCAGAAGCAGCAGCTGGCCATGTCACAGTCGATGCTACACTACACAATTTATGCAATCTGTTCCCTTCCACAACCCTCCAAATAACATTAAAGATGCAGAATTTGATGCAACCAATATCTGTCAACTTCAAACTGAACCTGGCAGGAACCATTTCTCATTTCTCAGGTACCACACGCTATTCAGGTGTGTTTGGGAGGGGGAGAGGTTGGAATGCATTGCCAGACAAAACACTGATCTCTTGGGAACTCAGGTCATTTTCACAAATGTCAGATGAAAAAGGATGGTAGTGCCTAAAGAGCCTCCCAATTAATTTAATCGGATAATGTGACCAGTAACACTTGGGGAGGGAATCCTTTGCTGTTTTGATTATACTGAAATCCTTGGAAATATTTAGAGTTGGTCTTCCATTTAAGTGTGCTGATATGATGTATCCAATAAATAAGCTGTTTGAGGAAGATTCCAGCCTTGGATATTTGATTTGCTTGAGCTCATTAGTTGGAATCTTGACTATATCCCTGGCACAGCTGGAAATTCTGGTGCTACAGTTTCTGTGGCAAAGGAGTCATGGTAGCCTCAAAGATTTTTTTTTAAAAGGCAACTGGACTTTTTTTTCCACGAGGAAGAAGAAATTTCACTTCTCATTCTCATTCACTTCATTAGTTCTGGCAGAATGGTTGAGCTACGAAGAGATTGGGTCTTATAGGATGGTAGAAGGGTTGACAGGATCAAATTTTCTTTGTAATCAACTGGTAGTAAAAAATGAATGCTACCAGTGGAGTAAGTTGTGTGCTGGATACATTTACCACATTGAATTATTTATAGAAATAGTATAGTATACTGTATATTTGATATACAGTAAAAATAAAATAATAAAAAGAAATGAAAATAAAGTAAACTAATGTAAAAGGAAAATGAAGTAAAATGAAATAGAATAGAATAGAATAGAATAGAATAGAATAGAATAGAATAGAATAGAATAGAATAGAATAGAATAGAATAGAATAGAATAGAATAGAATTCTTTAATGGCCAAATGTGATTGGACACACAAGGAATTTGTCGGTGCAAATACTCTCAATATACATTCATCAAGAGACAGGAAAAAAACATTCATCAAGAATCAGGAATCATAACAGATAACAGATAATCAGAGTTGGAAGGGACCTTGTAGGTCATCTAGTTTAAATCCCCTGCCAAAGCGGGAGATCCTACACCATTTCTGACAAATGGCAGTCCAATCTCTTCTTGAAAGTCTCAAGTGATGTTGCTCCTACAACTTCCGAGGGCAAGGTGTTCCATTGGTTGATTGTTCTCACTGTCAGAAAGTTTCTCCTTATTCCCAGGTTAAATCTCTCCTTGTTCAGTTTCCATCCATGATTCCTTGTCTGGCCTACAGGTGCTTTAGAAAATAGATTGACCCCTTCCTCTTTGTGGCAGCCCCCCAAATATTGGAAGACCTCTATCATGTCTCCTCTGGTTTTTCTCTTTACTAGCCAAGCCCATTTCCTGCAACTGTTCATTGTATGTTTTAGCCTCCAGTCCCCTAATTATCCTGGTTGATCTTCTCTGTACTTTTTCTAGAGTCTCAACACCTTTTTTATAATGTGGGGAACAAAACTGGATGCAATACTCTACGTGTGGTCTTACTAAGGCTTTATAGAGTGGTATTAGTACCTCACTTGATCTCGATTGTATCCCTCTGTTAATACAACTTAGGATTGCATTAGCTTTTTTGGCTGCTGCTACACACTGCTGGCTCATATTTAGCTGGTTGCCCACTAGTATTCCAAGATCCCTCTCACAGTTACTGCTAACCTGGTTTCACCCAGTCTATATGTGTATTTTTTGTTTTTCTTGCCTAAATGTAGGACTTTACTTTTCTCTACATTGAATTTCATTTTGTTAGATACAGCTCAGTGTTCTAGTCTGTCAAGATCCATCTGGATCTTGAGCCTATCTTCTTGGGGGTTACCTATTCCTGCCAGCTTAGTATCATCTGCAAATTGGGTAAGTTCCCCTTCTATTCCCTCATCTAAGCCATTAATGAAAATATTGAAGAGTACTGGGCCTAAGACGGAATCTTGTGGCACCCCACTGCTTACTTCTCTCCATGTAGACTTAGACCCATTAAGGACTACTCGTTGAGTGCGGTTTGCCAGCCAGTTGCGAGTCCATCTAGTGGTGGTGCTATCTATTCTACTTTTTTTGAGCTTACTAAAAAGTAGGTTATGGTCTACTTTGTCAAATGCTTTGCTGAGTTCTAAATATATTATGTCCACAGTATTTTGCTGGTCCACTAATTTAGTCACTGGGTTGAAGAATGAAATAAGATTGGTTTGGAATGATCTGTTTTTAACAAACCCATCCTCACTGCTCGTTATTACTTTACTTTTTTCTAGATGTTGGCAGATCTGTTTTTTTATTATCTTTTCCAGTATATTCCTGGGTACTGATGCTAGGCTGATTGGTCTATGGTTTTCTGGGTGTGTTTTTTTCCTTTTTTTAAAGTTTTATTGTTTTTAAGACAAACATAAACAAACACAACATAAAAACATCAAACCATCTTCCATATATGTGCATACAGTGTGTCGATTGGTTTACAAACTGTTTTGTGCTTCCACTTCGTAGTCTTCAATTACAATTACATTGTATATGTTCTCATATTGTTAATCAAATATTCCTAAATACGTTAATATCATTGTTAATCAATCATTTGACTATACTATTATTCATTCATGTTTTACAAGATAATCCATATTTTACTTAATTTGTATTATGACAGTTCATATTATCATCTCAAATCTATCCTATAATCATTTTGTAGATATAATAAAAAATACATCTTTATATATTCATTGTTCTAAAAATCTGCATATTTCATTATCATGTTTTATTGTCTAACCATTGATAGAATAGATCCCAAATTTTATAAAATTGTTTATCATCTTGTTCTCTGATTTCAAATTTCAATCTACTCATTTCAGCACATTCCAATATTTTCTTAATAGCCTCCTCCTGTGTTGGTATTTTGCCATTTTTCCAGTTTTTAGCAAATACAATCCTAGCTGCTTTTAATACATTTACAATCAGGTATTTCAAGTCTTTACTATATATTTCAGGTAAAATTCCCAATAAAAATATCTCTGGTTTCAAGTCTATATGCTTTTTTGTCATTTTTCCAACCATGTGTGGATTTTAGTCCAATATTATTTTTTAAACAAATTTTATTAATTTTTACAAAACAATACACAAACAAACAAAGCATAATAACATAAAAGATCTTTTCTGAAAAAACCAATAGTACATCTTATTTAAAGACAGAATAATTCCAAATTATCACATTTCCATACAGGCACAATTTAATATATATATATTTACGTTATCTGTTCAACTTCATATCTTTTCCCAGCTTCTCTTTATTTCTCCCTTTCATTCTATTATTCAAATTATATTTCTTGTTAATAAGAATTTTATTGATTTTCAAGGACAATACACAAACAAACAAAACATAAAACATAAAAACATAAAACATCTTTTCTGAAAGTTGCTTGGTCCCGGGTTAGAACTCTTCGTACAGACACAAATTCAAAAATCATATTTTATATACCATTCCATATCTTATTACTATTTTCAATTTTCTATATAGCTTCTCCCCTCTTTTAACTTTCTTAGTTTTATTTTATTTATCTCATCTCAGTTCAAATCATAATACTTATCATTCTTTGTCTGTGTTAGGGTTATACACCCTAGCAGAACCTGCATGGCAGGCAGGCAGGCAGGCAAATATGTGAGACAAACGTTGTTGTAGCTTACACTCAGTAAAACAGATACAATGTGCTAGTTAAATAGTTTATTCCAGTAAGATTTTTAGCATAGTCAAACAGTCCATATATCATACACTAGTTCAGTCCGTCCGGGGATTATTCAGTTGCAAAGTCCAGTGTCGAAAAAGAGGTCAGTAAACTTACAAATATCAGTCCAGTAATATATCTCTTCAGTAGAGATATGAAGAAATCAAACCTCCTTTCTTTCTTCAGCAACAGCAGAGAACACGCAGTTAACAATCCATCATCGTCAGCAAGCAATCCAGTAAGCCAGCAATCAATCGAGTTCTCTTGCTCCCTCTTATGGCGATTTACAGCCGCACCCAAAATTACATGCTTTGCAGTTAAAGTGACACACACTTAAATTCACTATCATAGTCTATATATATTATTTTACCCAAACTACATTAGGTAACCTTGTTATTCCTAACATACTCCCCTTTTGGTTAATATTATATATATATATATATATATATATATATATATATATATATATATATATATATATATATATATATATATATATATATATATATATATATATATATATATATTTACAACTTTAAACCATAGTTGTCACAACTTTCCTTATGTTTGACTGAACCTTGGGCTTTTGTAAACTGATCGGCAATATTTTCTTCAGTCATGCAATATTCCAATCTTATCAAATCATTTTTTACAGATTGTCTTACATTCAGATATCTGAGATCTGTATGCTTAGATCTCATTTTAACAGCAATATTTGTAGCCAACCGTATGGCTGCTTGATTGTCCTCATAAACTACAATGGAATCATTAACCGTTATTCCCATATCTAATAACAACTGTTTATACAGAATTAAATCAGTACATAATAAAGATAGACATGAAAATTCTGCTTCCATTGTGAAACATACTTATGTGTTGCTGTCTAATTGACCTCCAACCAATCAGTGCTTTTCCTAACAGTATAGCCATACCTGAAGTTGATTTCCTAGTGTTTATGTCTGTTGCAAAACTTGCATCAGCATATGCACTTAAAATCAGATCATCTTTTGGCTCCAAATACAATGCATAGTGCATTGTCCTTTTAAGATACCTTAATATACGTTTTGTCGCTTGCCAGTGTTGTTCAGTGGGTTCAGCATTGAATCTTGCCAATTGATTAACACCATAAGCAATATCTGGCCTTGACCAATTACTAATATACGATAAACTACCAATTAGTGATTGATAAATAGTCTTATCGAATTTTGGACTTTGAGCTTCAGTGTGGCCAAATTCCTGACTCGTTGGAGTTTTAGCCGGCTTACAAAGTTCCATCTTGTATGTTTTTAGTAATTGATAAATCTTATCTTCTTGAGATATCTTATAGCCACTTTTGGTTTTATTTATTGTCAATCCTAGATACTGTTTTATCTCTCCTCATTGCTTTAATTTTATCCTCTTACCTAATAATGATATTATTTCAGTAGATTCATTATTAGTTTTTGTAATTAAAGCAATATCATCTGTAAACAACAATAATAATGACACTATTCCAGTTTTCTCTCTCTTAAATACACATGGATCAGCTAAACCTGCTTTAAACCCTATATTGTTTAACTCTTTAACAATATATTGGTTCCACTTGTAACCAGATTGTTTTAATCCATAGAGACTCTTTTTAAGTTTCCAACAGTCATTATTCTTTTTATCATCCTTAATTCCTACAGGTTTCTTTAGGGATATAGTGTGCTGCAATGGTGCATGCAGATAGGCAGTTTCTATATCTAAGTGATTTATAATATAGTTCTTCTTAGCTGCCCACACTAAAGCTGCTCTCAAGGTTGTTGCTTTTAGACTCGGTGCAAATACTTCATCATAATCACATGCAGTTTGATTAAATCCTTGAGCTACCAACCTAGCCTTATGGGTAACAGTCCCATTTTTACCTGTTTTTAATTTAAATATCCATTTACAGCCAATGGACTTTTCACCTGGAGGTAATTTAACATTTTCATAAACTCCCATTTGTTTTAATGAATTTAATTCTTTCTCCATTGCTTTATGCCAATTTTCTTGTTCCTTTACTGGATACATTCTAAGTTCTTCAACAGTAGTTGGAACTTTACTAACTTGGCAAACTACACTTGCTTGGTACCTGTCAGGTGGTCTGGTTTCACGTGTTGACCGTCTAGGTATTACAGGGCTTACAGGTGGACTTTCATGTACTACCTGTTCCTGGTTATCTATTTCTTCCTGTTCTGGTCCTATGTGCTCTTCCTGTACTTCCTCTTTAATTGTACTCTTCTTATTACTGATATGTTGTTTTGGTCTTTTGTAGGTTTCTATGATTACATCCTTACTTGAATCTTGCTCCAGTTTTTCCCATCCTACATGTTCAAGGAATTGTGCACTAGCTCTACAGTAAACGCTAGATGTACCTTTTTCCCAGAATCTGTATGATTTATGATTAGATTGATAACCTACAAAGAATAACTTTTTAGCCCTATGCTGCCCCTTATGTCTCAGTTGTGTAGGAATGTGCACCCATGCTGGTGCTCCAAATGTGTGCATGTAGCTTAGGTCAGGTTTTCTACCATGCCACCATGTGAATGGTAATTCACCTGTTGTTGAGTTAACAACATTATTCAATATATGATTACCACACATTATTGCTTCTCCCCACAAAGTTTCAGGTAATCCTGAATCCGACAACATAGTACGAGCCATTGTCTGTATTGTTTGGCCTCGTCTTTCTATAAAGGAATTATGTTGTGGCCTATATGGTGCAGACTTTTTATGTTCAACACCTGCCATCTTCAGTCTATTTTTGAATTTCTTATTTATAAATTCCGTACCATTATCAGTTACAAGAGTTACTAATTTCCTTTTAGTTTTTCTTTCTGCAAACTTCAACCAATTAAAGAAATTCTGATATGTTTCCGTTTTACTCTTCATTAAATAACAGAAACCATATCTGGAATAATGATCCATTATGCTTAATATATAATGAGCACCTCCCACACTTGGTTTTTTAGGACCTATAATATCAGCAAATACGACCTCTAGAGGTTCCCTTATTTTAAATCCATTTATTCTATTTTCTGGTATTATCTTGCTTTTTTCTTGACTGCAAGCATTGCAGTGCAAATACTTACTGCAAGGCTTCAGTTTTATATCTTCAGACAGTTCAACCGTTTGCTTGAGCATTTTAAAATTTATATGCCCTAAACGTCTGTGTAACAAATGTATGCATTCATCATGAAGTTTAACATTATTATAAACTGTGTTAGCTACCTCTAAAGAATTATCATTTAACACATACAATTCACCTTTTAAAGTTGCAGTCACTTTTTTACTTTCCTTTTCTATTATGCAGTTTTCTCCCCTAAAGGTAACTACATAACCGAGTTTAACCAAAACTCTAACCGAAAACAAATTAAACTTAAGTTGTGGTACATATAGCATTTTTACATTTTCTTTTATGCAAGAAAAATGTGCAATACCTTCACCTTTTGCTTTCATTTTCCAGCCATTAGCTAACAATATCTGCTGTGAACTCGTGGACATCTTAACAAATCTTTTCTTATCTTTCGTTATGCAGTGCGACACTCCACTACCTACAACCCATAAATTATTATTCACAGTTTCGTTGCTATACATGGCTAACTCAAAGCATTTTTTATCCTTTTGATACCTTTTAGCATTCTGGCTGGCATTGTGGCATTTTCCTTTCTTGCAGAATCTAGCCAAATGTCCTTTTCCTCCACAATTAAAACATTTTCTAATTGTATAGGCTGTCATAGATTCTTTATCTTCTTGTAGTTTCCTTCTGAGTTGATCCCTTTCAAGCCTTCTCCTGGCTTCTTCAATTAATCTGCCAGTAATGTCAGTTAATGTGAGGTTATCTTTTGGCAGTACTTCCAGTGAAGTTACATAGTCGTCGTAGCTCTCATCTAACAAAGACAAAATTAGATAAACCTGATGGAGTTCTGTGAAGATAAGTTCTTTTTCATGCAGTTCCTGAAAAATTCTCTTCATAGTGTTTATATGACTTAGCATGTCTCCATTCCTTTGAAGATGTGTTCTAAACAGCTTTCATGTAATATTTATATGTGCTCCTACACTCTCTCGAACATAAATCTTCTTTAAATTCTCCCAACATTTCGCAGCTGTTTCTTCTCCACGAATATGGACAAGCTGCTGGTCAGAGAGTGTCAGTCCTATTATACAGAGAGCTTGCTCATTCTTCAGTTGATATTCTTGTATTTTCTGGGCATCATCCTTATCCTCCGGATCCCATGCATCTACCTCTGGTGGGTTTTGAATTATACTCCACAAACCTTCTCTGCATAGAAGTAGGCTGCATTTCATAGACCATGAAACATAGTTTGTTTCATCCAGTTTGGATATTAGAGACAAACTTTGTAAATTGACTTGTGCCATCTTTTTCTGGATATTAAACTATAATTAATAAAACACAGCTGTCTGTTTACAGTATTGTGTAACTACACAAACTCTCACTTTATATAAGCCTGTTATATCCTGGTTAGTCTGACTGTGCAGCTGGGCCCATAACCAGTGTTAGGGATATACACCCTAGCAGAACGTGCAACGGTAGTCAGGCAGGCAGGCAGATATGTGAGATAAACGTTGTTGTAGTTTACACTCAGTAAAACAGATACACAGTGCTAGTTAAATAGTTTATTCCAGTAAGATTGTTAGCATAGTCAAAACAGTCCATATATCATACACTTAGTTCAGTCCATCCGGGTATTATCCATTAGCAAAGTCCAGTGTTGAAAAAGAGGTCAGTAAACGTACAAGTAATCAGTCCAGTAATATATCTCTTTTTGCAGTAGAGATATGAAGAAAATCAAACCTCTTTTCTTCGTTCAGCAATAGCAGGGAAAACACGCAGTTATCACCATCAATCCATCATTGTCAGCAATCCAGTAAAAACCAGCAAACAGTGAGCTTTCTTGCTCCCTCTTATGGTGATTTTACAACCGCACCCAAAATACATGGTCTGCATTTAAAGTGATACACACAATCAGTCTATATATATTATTTTACCCAAACTAAGTTAGGTAACCATGTTATCCCTAACAGCTTTTCCTTTAACTTCCATTCGCCGCTTATCACACTCTGGAAACGATGTATCTTTGGTAAGTTTTAAGTTCCAGGGTACTTTCACTGCTACTTTGTCCCGGTTAGCAAAGAACACTTTCACTTTTTCACAGCTCCTCCTGCACTTTCTTTTTCCAGCTGAGCTCTTCTATGTGGCGGCCATTGCTGACCGCCGCTCAGCTGCCTTCGGAAAAGGGGGTTTACCCGGCTAGGGAAGAGAGGTGCGATATCTCTCGACCCTGCCAGACCCACCCTGTCTTCGCCACCTTCTACGGAGGTGGCTTAGCCCCGAAGCCGGGTGGCTCGGGGCACTCGGGCAGTGAACACAGGCAGAAACCGCATACGGTCATGGATTTCTGCCTGCCCCGAAGTGCTGCAAACCGGAAATCCTCGATTTTAGCCCAATATTTTTTGGCATCCGCACAAGTCCACCACATATGGCAATATGAACCAGGTACTGATGACATTTCCAATATTTTCCAGATTTGTTCTTGAACATTCTTGCTATTCTTGTTGGAGGAAATGCCACCTTTAAAACATCTTATACAAATTTTCTTTATATGCCATTGACATTGTCATTTTATAATTTTGAGACCACAATTTTTGCCATTTCTCTAGATCAATCCCATATAAAAAATTCTTCCCCGAAGCAATCATTCTTTCTTTGACTTGTTCTTCTTCTAGTTTAATTTCTAATAGATATTCATACATTTTTTAAATCACCTTTTCATCAGTACCTGTCAAAATCTTATCTAAATCAGTCAGTTTATCATAGAAACCTTCCGTTTTAGAAACTTTGTCATACCTTGAATGTATTTGCACATATGAAAACCAATTCATCTTTATACCTTGTTCCTCTAGTTTTTGCATAGATTTAAGTTCACCCTTTTCATTCAATATTTCACTATATCTGTTTGTTCCTTTTTGTATATTATAGCATAAGAAAATGCTTCAATAGTCGATAGCTGGACTGGAATTTTCAAATAACATTGTCTTTTAGTCTTCTCCCAATTTAACCACAGAGACTCCCGGATATAATGTCTTCTAAAATACCCCTGTGTTTTAGTTCCTTTATACCATAAAAAAGCATGCCACCCCAACAACAGATCATGTCCTTCTAATGTCAACAATCTAGCATTTCTTAATGTTATCCATTCCTCAACCCACTTCAAATTTGTAGCTTGGTAGTACAACTCCCAATTAGGCAAACCAAATCCTCCTCTTATTCTAGCATCTTGCAAAAGTTTTAATTTTATTCTCGCTTTCTTACCTTGCCATATATATTTCAACACAATTTTATTTAAATCTTCAAAATAATATTTTCCAAGCCTAATTGGAATTGTTTGGAACAAATATAAAATTCTGGGTAATATATTCATCTTGATTGTTGATATTCTCCCTATTAATGACAGTTGTAAATTTTCCCATTTTGCCAAATCTAGCACTATCTGCAGCTTAAGTTTAATATAGTTATTCTCTTTTAGTGTACTACATCTTGCTGTCAAATGTATCCCCAAGTACTTGATCTTATTTGTGACCTGGATTTTCAATACATCCGCCAGTTCTTCCTTTTGTCTTGAAAGCATAGTCTTTGTCAAAATCTTTGTTTTGTCTTTATTTATTTTCAAACCAGCCACCTTCCCATATACCTCTATCTTTTCTATCAATTTTAATGCTGTTTCTAGTGGGTCTTCTAAAACGAAAACCAGATCATCTGCAAATGCTTGCAATTTAAATTCTTCCTTTTTAATTTTAATCCCTTTTATATCCTTTTCTTCTCTAATATTTCTGTTTAGCACTTCCATGGTTAACACAAAACAAAGGTGCCAGTGGGCACCCTTGTATTGTTCTTTTTCTTATATCAATAGAGTCTGTCAGTTCTCCCTCTATCATTACCTTTGCCGTTTGCTTATGATATATAGCTTCTATTGATTGGATGAATTTTTTACCAAAACCCATCTGTTCCAGCTGTAATAACATAAATTGCCAATTCACTTTGTCAAATGCCTTCTGTGCATCTAAGAATATCAAAGCCATTTGTTTTTCAGGGTATGCCTAGTAGTATTCCAAAGTGTCCAAGATAACTCTCATATTGTCTTTAATTTGTCTCTTTGGCAGAAATCCATTTTGATCAGGGTGAATCAAATTATTTAGATATTTTTTAAGTCTTTCTGCCAATATTGAAGCAAAGATTTTATAATGTGCGTTTAGTAGAGAAATAGGTCTATAGTTCTTGATTTGTAATGGGTCGGCCTGCTCTTTTGGGACCAGTGTAATATAAGCTTCTGATCATGATTTAGGTATCTTCTTCTTTAACATAACTTCATTCATAACTTCTAGCAATGGAAGATTCAACGATTCTTGTAGTGTTTTGTAAAATTCCACAGGAAGTCCATCTGGGCTGGTGCCTTTCCATTGTTTTGCTTCTTAAGTGCTTCAGTTAACTCCATCGTTATATTGCTTTCTAACATCATTTCAATCTCTTTAGGTATCTGGGGTAGGTTAGCATTCTGTAAGTACTGTTTAACTCTTTCATTGTCATAATCTCTTGTGTGTATATTTTCCCATAATAGTCTTGTATAATTTCCTTCTTCTCTTTACATCCATAGCAAACTTGGCCTTGATCATCTATTAATTGCAATATTTTCCTTGATTCTTTCTCCTTTCTCAGTTTATATGCTAACCATCTACCTGGTTTATTTGCATCTTCAAAATAGTTCTGTTTCACACCTCTGATTTTCTGTGCTAATTCTTCTTTTTCCATTAATCCCATTTTATGTTTAATTATATCCATTTTTAACTTAATGTCCTTTTTCTGTGGCATTTTCTGTAACTCTTTTTCAAGTCCTTTATACTCATCCTCTAATATCTTAGAGGCTAGTCTTTTCATGGTATTTCTTTTCCTTGTATAGTCTATTATCAAGCCTCTGGCATATGCCTTCATTGTATCCCATACATTCTGCATTGATGTGTCTTCTTTTTTATTTTCTTTAAAGAAAAG
>NC_142025.1:114865831-114966724 GCF_049901735.1 Notechis scutatus
TCCCTGCCCTATTGTTTCTTTTTATTTTTCTTATATGTAACCATTTCATGTATTCATAACTGTGTTTATACTTATACCTATTATCTGGTAAGTTATTGACAAATCAAATAAATAAACAAAATAAATAAATAAATAATAAAAGAAAAGAGAGCAAACTCAAGCCCAACGCAAACCTTGCCTGGCTTTTAGCCATTCTTGCCTGATTAGAGTATTTGTTGTTTGCTGATATATTGAATAAACCATCATTGTTCTCAAAAGGAGTTGGAGTATGGATTCATTTAAAGACAAATCTTCAATACTTAAGGACTGGCTGAGACAAATAATGCAATAAGATTAGTCTGGCATGATCTGTTTTTAACAAACCAATGTTGGCTTTGGGTCATTAGTTTGTTTGCTTCTAGTTGTTTGCTGTTTCATTGCTTGATTATCTTTTCCAGAATCTTCTCTGGAATTGAGATCAGGCTGATAGGTCTGTAGTTTCCTGGATTTACTTTTTTTCCTTTTTTTTTGAAGATGGGAAATACATCAGCTCCTTTCCATTCTCTGGAAGTTCCCAGCGCTCCAGGATCTTTGAAAGATATAGTTCAGTGCTTCTGATATCTCATCTGCCAGTTCCTTCAAAACCTTGGGGTGTAATACATCCAGTCCTGGTGATTGGAACTCATATAGGGTAGACAGGTGTTCACTTACCATTTTCTTCCCTTTTGTAACTTGTGTTCCAAATCTGTTTTTTGATTTTTTTTACCATTTTTTTTACTCTTGACCACCTTAATTTCTTTTCACAGCAGCACAGAAATTGTCTCTGCTCTTATACAAAAAATTAAACCAAGGGACAAAGTTTTCAAATATAAGATCTTAAAAAGATTTCAGGAAATACTGTTGGAAGAAACCTCCATACTGTTGGAAGAAACATCCATCAGTTCCAAGTGGGGAGAAAGAATTAGAAACATTGAGGCTGATTGAAAAGATGGTTTATTGGTGGACAGGATCAAATGGATTTGAAGTCCTGATGCTGCTGAACACATGGAGTTCAGAGGGGGATATTTATACCCTCTCTTGGGATTTGCCCTTGAGCTTCTTGTTCTTGTGCAAGAAATGTATTCTACTGGTTATTGTCAGACTCCCAGGAGGTTATGCAGCAGTCATAGCTAAATTTGTAGGCTACCTGAATCAAGTTTGGTTGAATGTTGGACTGATGTAATGTCCCCAGGTACCATGTGGCGAGCTGCAAAGTGGGTAGAGGGCTAATCCCATTATGTCCTGGGGTGAAGGCCTTTTGTCTTGTAGATAGGCGGGAACCAAAATATTTGCTGGAGGCAGGGAGCTGAAGCTGAGTTTCTGTTTCCTTTAAGATTTTTATTTCTCTTTTAGGGGAAATATTCAGTCTTTTTAATATTTCCTAAAATATTTAATTCTTCTAGGAGAGGGGTAAGTGCTAACTTGCTACAGTATGATGTGGAAACAAAAGAGTTGTCACCTTCTATAGTAGTGGGATCTGGAAAGAATGGAAAACTCCTTAAAATGAGGAAATGCCAAAATGTCTAAACATGTTGATAGTACACAAAGGTGAACTGCATTTAACATTCATTGTAAAAAACACAACATAAATTTCAAAAAGAAGTGTATTTTGTACTGCAAATTCCCCCCTGTACAATTTATTAGCAATTGTGCATTTCAAAAAGCATTTAAAAGTCAGACATTTATTCTTTCATCAGAAACAAAATAATTATCTCCTACAGGAGTCACCATATTTTCTTCACTAGGCAAAAACATCCAAGATTGCACAGAAGGCTATTTCAATTCAACAACAATGTATTTTGAACCCAAAGGGATTGGCAAAAGGATAATAATAGCTGTGTGTCAGAGTCACAGCAATGAGTTTCCTGCCTCTGTTCTCCTCTGCCATTATATCTGTTCAAACCCTGATGCTATTCAAGATATGAATTTGCACTCTCATGGATCTCCAAATACCCAATGGTATATTTTCTTATTAGGAGCACTCTTAGATAAACCTTGAATTAATTAGTGTAATAGCCATTGGAATAATACAACTGTTCTGTACGATCCATTAACATACTTGCAAGCGCCGCGTTATGATTGGTCAGAATGCACAGCAACCTGATTGGCTGAGCGAGCCGCACTGATTGGCTCGTGAATCCCCGCGATTGGTGGAAACTAATCACGGGAGATTCAAAGCGGTGCCATTGGCACATGACGGCCGCCGCAGCCAGAGAATAAAAAGCTGCCACTTTTCTTCTGTAGCCCGAGCCGATCTCGGGACTTAATAAAGAGCTGAACTAAGTCACTGGCTCCCGAGTCTCCTTCCCTGCGACGGACACGACACTGGCGACGAAGGTGGGATTCCGCAACTGATCCCCCACCGAGCACGTGGTCCTGAGGGAACGAGACGAACGAGATGGCCAGCCTCACACCACCCGCACCCTTTAACCAAGCTACTGAGGACTGGGAATTGTACATTGATCGGTTCCTGATGTTCCTAGAGAGTAGCAACCTCAAGAACGCAAACGGGCAGAAAAAAAGGGCTGTTTTCCTGACACACTGCAGGCCCGCAGTATTTAAAATGGTGAAAGCCCTTGCGAGACCCGAGGACGTGAAGGTGATGGACTGGGCTGACCTCGAACCATTGCTCCGAGGCCACTATGCTCCCGCCATGCCCACCCTCATCAGTTGGCACGACTTCTACCGGAGGGACCAGAAGTCGGGTGAGAGCATTAGCGACTTTGTGGCAGACCTACGGAATCTAGGAGGCCTGTGTGGTTTCACGGACATGGACGAGGCACTACGAGACCGTGTTGTCCTTGGGCTCAAAGACCAGGTCCTACAAAGCCGGCTGATGGCAAGAGGAGACATCTCCCTCGCCGACGCCCTTGCCGAAGCCACCACCGCCGAGGCAACCTGGAAATCAGTGGCTCGAATGCAGAGACAGGACACCGGGGACCGAGCCATGACCTCCGAGGCGAGCACGACAACCGAGACGCGTCCAGAAGCAAGCCACTGGGAAACCACCACCCACCATGGCGACCACAACTCCGCCTCCAACACCACGGATGAGGAGGAGGACATCCATCGACTCCAAACAGAACGGGACTGACGCGATCGACGGAGTCGTAAGTCGGGGCCCCAATGTGCCGGGTGCAGAGGTGACCACCCTCGATCGGAGTGCCGGTTTTTCGACGCGATCTGGCGGCACTGCGATAAGAGAGGCCACATCGCCCGAGTCTGCCACCTCAAGAAAGCCTACAGCCCCCGACAATGAGACAACAGCGGCCGGAGACGAGACGGCACCCCCCCCAGGCCCAGGGACCAACAAGCCGAGAGTCATTGGAACGTGGACAGACGGTGCCGACGGGACGGCGAGGACCGGAGGAGAGAGAAGACCCACCAAACGGTCGTCATTGGCCATTCATCAAGCGCAGACGCCCAGAAGGTATACGTGGAAGTGGGCATCGAGGGCAAGCCATGCAAAATGGAGGTGGACTCCGGGTCCTACCTCTCCATGGTTGCATGGCGGGAAATCAAGCGCCTGGTGCCCAGAATCCAAAAGAGGGGGCTGGAAAGCCAGAAGTTAATCCTTAAAGACTACCAAGGAAACCGCATCCCAGTAGTCGGAACAGGACACTTCAAAGTGACATTCAAAGGGCGCACAGCAAAGCTTTTACTGACGGTCGTGGACCGAGACTGCCCCAGCCTTTTGGGACTACAGTGGTTCACGCCGCTCGGAATCGAAGTGATGGGCATCGACCACATCGCAGAGGCAGAGTGGGAAGAGCACCTCGCAAGGGACTTCCAGGAAGTGTTCGACGGCACTCTAGGCAAGTACCGAGGGTCCCCTATTTCTTTCAGTCTAGACCCCAGCTGTTCCCCGATATGCTTAAAACCACGGCGGGTATCTTTCGCACTCCAGCCTAAGATCGATGAGCAGATAGACAAGCTCATCAAACAGGGGGTCCTAGAGCCAACTGATCACGCCCGTGGGAGACCCCATAGTCACCCCAGTCAAGCCCGATGGGTTG
The DNA here is from genome assembly GCF_049901735.1 of Notechis scutatus. NCBI lineage: Eukaryota > Metazoa > Chordata > Lepidosauria > Squamata > Elapidae > Notechis > Notechis scutatus. Next base: position 114,869,866 of record NC_142025.1, read on the forward strand.
GTGAGAATCTGTGGGGACTATAAGGCCACCCTAAATTGCGCCTTACAACAAAGCGCCTACCCCGTCCCAGTAGTGCAGCACCTCCTACACTCACTGGGGGAGGCAAGTTTTTGTGAAGCTCGACCTGGCACAAGCTTACCAACAGTTACCGGTCGACGCAGAAACTGCCGAGGCGCAGACCATAGTCACCCACCGGGGGCTTTCTGCTGTAAGAGACTCCAGTTTGGAGTCAGCGTAGCCCCAGGAATTTTCCAGAGCCTCATGGAAAGACTCCTACAAGGAATCAAGGGGGTGGTGCCCTACTTCAACGACGTACTGGTGTCAGCAGCCAACCAAAGAGAACTGGAGGGTCGCCTGAGGGAGGTACTAACAAAATTCAAAGAGGCCGGGTTTAAAGTCAAAAAAGAAAAATGCCAGCTGCATACAGAGAGGGTTGAGTTCCTAGGATATCTCCTAGACCGGCACGGCATTCACCCAACCAAGAAAAAAATCAGAGCCATCAAAGAAGCCCCCAGACCAAGAAACAAAACAGAACTGCAGGCATTCCTTGGGCTGATTAATTTCTACAATGTTTTCCTACCCCAAAAGGCGACCACGCCGGAACCGTTGCATAGGCTGCTCGATAAAATAGCCACCTGAACCTGGGGGAAATGAGAGGAAACTGCTTTCAACCAAACCAAGGACCAACTCACATCGGATGCTGTCCTCATCCAATACAATGAGACCCTCCCCCTGACAGTCACGCACGACGCATCACCGTTCAGGATTGGGGCGATCCTCAGCCACACACTCCCAAATGGAAACGAAGCACCCATTGTCTTTTACTCAAGAACCTTGTCGAAGCCGGAAAGGAACTATAGCCAACTCGACAAGGAAGCCCTGGCAATCATCGCCGCCATCAAAAGATTCCACGAGTACCTCTACGGCAGGACATTCACGATCATCACAGACCACAAGCCGTTGTTGGGCATCCTGGCAGGGAACAAGGCCGCCCCGAACATTCTATCCCCAAGAATGACAAGGTGGTCTGAGTTCCTCGCCGCCTACAGTTACCAGCTGATTCACCAACCCGGCAAAACGATCACACACGCAGACGCCTTGAGCCGCACACCGCTACCCGACCTGGATGCCGACCCAGCACCCACAACATCCACCTTGATTATCGAGGCCATACCCAACCTCCCCCTAACCGCGTCAGACATTGCCCACGAAACCAATAAAGACAAACATCTGGCGCGGGTATTACAATGGCGGAGAAGAGCTGGCTGGAAAAGGACGTCAACGAGACATTCAGGACTTTTAAAAACAAACAATTGGAACTTTCCACGCAGAAGGGTTGTATATTATGGGGGGACAGGGTGGTAATCCCAGAAAAATTACAAAAAGGTTCTTGGACTTGTTACATGAGGGGTACCCGAGAATCGTCGGAATAAAAGCCCTGGCCAGAAGCTACGCTTGGTGGCCAGGGATGGACAAGCAAATTGAAGCCTGGGTGGCTAGCTGCAAGCAATGCCAGGAATCCAGACCATGCCCACCCGCCGCCCCAATCCGGGAGTGGGAAACCCCAGGGACCATGGTCCAGGATACACATAGATTTCGCCAGACCCACAAAAGGACACACATTCCTCATAATGGTAGATGCTTACTCCAATTGGCTGGAGGTAAGCGACATGAAAACTACCACCACCGAGGCCGTCATCCGAGAACTCAACAGACTATTCTCAACCCACGGCCTCCCAGACGTGATCATGTCAGATAACGGACCACAGTTCACCGCTCTGGAATTCGAGAAATTCCTAGTGGAACAGGGAATACAGCACACCCTGACAGCGCCAGCTCATCCGGCGGCGAATGGTAGGGCGGAACAAATGGTCCAATTCACAAAAAAAAAAAAAAACAATTCAAAAAATCGAGACTGGAAACATGCAGGAAAAAAATAAATAAACTTCTTTTCATCCAGCACATAACCCCAAACACAATGACCAACAAAAGCCCCGCAGAACTCCTAATGGGGAGGAAACTAAGGTCCCCCCTGGATAGGTTGCACCCCACATACAACCCCGAAAAACCCACCGATTCATCAAGCAGGTACCTAACATTTACACCAGGTGACGCGGTATATGCAAAAAAACCTGAGAGGGGACCCCCTCTGGATACCGGCGATGATAACCAAGCAACAGGTCCCGCTCGCATCGGCTACAAACAACCGATGGACAAGAATGGAAATGACACATCGATCAAATAAGATCAAGAACAACCACGGGAAACACAACCGACACGCAAACAAGCACAGACAGACACACAGAAAGAGAAGGGAACCTCCCCAGCACAAACCAAGAGGGGAGGGAAGGCCCCGGGAACCAACCCCAACCAGAAAGAAACCAGGAATACTTACCAACCGAGACAGAAACAGACACCCATCTCAAAGCCTCACCAGGGAGAAGCAGCCAGGCCAGCTCAACCAGCCCGGAAAGACCGAGCGGGAGCAGCGACAACAGCAGCTCGACCAACCCGGTTAGACCGGAAGGAGCTCCAACGAAAGGCCTGGCTCACACTTCCAGGCGGTTCCATCGACGAGGCAGAGAGCGACACAGAACCCGACCGAACCGGCCGAAGGCCAACCAGCAACTAACCTGCGCAGGTCAAGTAGGCAGCACGGAGCCCCGCCTACTTACGGGACTACATTACGTAGGACCATACCAAGAGGGGAGGGGTGTTCTGTATGATCCATTAACATACTTGCAAGCACCGCGTTGTGATTGGTCAGAACTGCACGGCAACCTGATTGGCTGAGAGAGCTGCACTGATTGGCCCGCCGTAATCCCCGCGATTGGTGGAAACTAATCGCGGGAGACTCAAAGCAGTGCCATTGGCCGCGGCCGCCGCAGCCAGAGAATAAAAGTCACCGCTTTTCTTCTGTAGCCCGAGCCGATCTCGTGACTTAATAAAGAGCTGAACTAAGTCACTGGCTCCCGAGTCTCCTTCCCTGCGACGGACACGACAACAACCTTTCCTTTAGGATATAATGAAAAAGACAGACATTTTCAAGAGGGAAGATGTTGCTCCTCCTGATTTTTTTGGGGAAGACAATAGTGACTCTGAGCTGCCCTGCAAGTGATGCTTTCCTTGTTCCACATGAGTGGTATCAGCCTGGGGACATTGTCATTGGTGGGATAGTGTCCCACATCTTGTACAACCTTTATGAAATTAATTTTAAGGAACATCCTTATATAACATCTTATGATGAACCAAAGTAAGGATTCTTTTCTCTTTTTCTAATCTTAATCAGTTTCTCAAAAATACCTTATGAGAGTAAAAGGCTCTAAGTATAAATGCAGTCTTCATATCTAATCTAAGTCTATCTTTCAAATGTTTTCAGTTACAGGAAAATAAACCTTTTCTCTTTACTTTATGGTGAAGTGTTTGTCAAAGAATGTATGAAAATTGGCATAAAACATATTTTGAAGAACATTTAGTAAGCTTTAGGTAATTTTTTTTTAAAAAAAGTTTGTATTGTCACTCTGAACAAAACATACATACAATAAATGACTGATACGATGGAAATATTCATATGAATTATTATTTTTTTTTTGGGGAGATAGAAACTAAAAAAAGCATTATTTTAATTTCTCAGACCAGATATTGCAAATCATGTAAATACTGAAGAAAAGAAAATTTGAACAGTGGACAAATTGTTCAGTGTTTTAGAAAACCTATTACTTTCCTATCTTCCTCAGAGAAAGAAATGATGCCACTGCAGGAGAATTTATCAACTTCATTTTTCAATGGGGATATTTAAATCATTTCCAGTGTAATAATCAAATTCTACCAGCACATCCTTGCCTTGGCCTTTGCTGTGAAGGAGATCAATCAAGATTCACAGATCTTACCCAACATCACTCTTGGATTCCACATCTATGACAGTTACTGCAGTTCAAGAATGACCTATCGCACCACTCTGGACCTACTTTTTAAATCCCAAGAATTTGTCCCAAACTACAAATGTGATCGCCAGAAGAATCTCATGGCTATCATTGGGGGACTGGACTTTGTCACATCATTTTATATAGCTGAAATTATAGAATTCTTCAAGATTCCAGAAGTTAGTCCTTAAGGGGTTGAGCATGAAACTCTTAATGGTTGTTATGGAATAATTAATGGGCATCAAACATTAGGCTTAGGTTTAAGCCTTAGGTTAAGATGTTCTGCATGGCTTAAGGTCTCTGCTAAGATGTTCTGAATGGCTTAAGGTCCACTCTTTTCTGAAACAACAATGCCAGTTACAGGAAGTGAGCATCAAGGTTCAATCCATACCTGAGGGAAGACTTGAATGGCTTCTATTAAAACAATTGATCTAGTACATGTGTTTAAAATATTTTCATGCAGTGAGAACATCCTTAGAGTAACAGAGTTGGAAAGGACCTTGGAGATCTTCTAGTCCAAGAAATTTGTTACTATATTCTTAAAAGAATTCTACAGGAAAAATGTTCCTTGGACATATTTAATATGGTAACAAGATAGGAAAATTAAATTTAATCTAAAGACTCTAAAGGATACTACTGGATTTATTTTTAGCTGACATATGGCTCATTAGCCCAAGAGGAATTTCAGACCAGTAAGCTCTCTTCACTTTACTTCATGGTCCCCAAAGAGCACCATTAGTACATTGGGATTGTCCAACTGCTTCGTCATTTCAGGTGGACGTGGATTGGGATATTTTCTGTTGATAACAACAATGGAGAAAATTTCTTACAGAAAATGGAGCACTTACTTTCAGAGAATGGAATCTGCTCAGCATTTATAGAAAGACTTGATCAACAACTCCACATGGAAAGATTCACAGAATTTTTTTCAAATAATCTCCATTATTTCTATTAATATGATAAATAGCAAAGCCAATGTGTTTCTTGTCTATGGAGAAGCCTGGACAATTATATGGCTAAGATTTGCAACATTTATGGTAGATCCTGAAAGCAAGGAAACTGCATTATTAAGAAGGGTGTGGGTTATGACTGCACAGATTGATTTTGTATTAGCAGGCATTCAAATCAAGTGGGATCTAAAGATGTACAATGGGGCTATTTCCTTCACTGTTCACTCACTGTTCACTGATCTTCCAAATCTGCAGGCTGGGCAGGTATTCTCTTTGAAATTTTATCTCAATGAACAGTTTGATGTAGAATTATGTTTTGAACCCATTCTGGAAAGTATTAATATTTTCCGCATGTAGAATAAACTTATATTTGATAAAAAATATAGAAATTATGTTGTACTGTATAAAACAGATACAGAAAACTGGTCTGTGTTGTTATTTTTTCATTCAGGTATTCTGCTCTTCTGATCATCCAGAACTAAAATAAAAATCATGCTTTAGGTGCCGATAGGAATTATTTAATAAGTCACCATAGATTGTACAATAAGAGATAGTTAAAATGATAATTTACATTACTTTTTACTATCTCTTCCAAAAATGATCAATTTTCTAAGATCTTTGTGTCACTCTTGAACTTTTCATGAGTGACAAGCTGATCTTTCTGTTCCTATCAGAGAAGTAGGCAGCTGGCTCCAGAAGTAGCTTGCAGTATTGCACTGTAACCATTGAGCCACAGAGGCTCCTAATGTCTTGAATTTTAAAGAAAATATTTCATTTTCCTACCATATCTTGAAGTGTAGTCTTGAAGTGAATATGAATATAAATATTAAATTATTCCTTCATGTATTCATAAATATTCATAGCAGCAGTTGTCTATAATAAGAACAGAACGGAAGAGAAGAGAAGAGAATTCTTTATTAGCCAAGTGGTTTTCTTTTTTCTTTTCAATTTCAGATATGGTAACTTGCATGCAATGTCCAGAAGATCAATATGCAAACCAAGAAAGAAATGGATGTCTCCTGAAAAGAATAAACTTTCTCTCTTATGAAGAACCTTTAGGGTATAGTTTAGCTTGTCTTGCTGCTGTGTTCTCCTTCATTACAACATGGGTGCTGGGAACATTTATTAAGCACAAAGACAGCCCTATTGTGAAAGCCAATAACCAGGACCTCACCTATACTCTCCTCATCTCCCTTTTGTTCTGCTTCCTCTGCTCTTTGCTTTTTCTTGGAGAACCTGGGAGAGTGACCTGTCTCCTCAGACAGTCTGCATTTGGTCTCATTTTCTCATTGTCCATCTCTTGTGTATTGCCCAAAACCATCCTTGTTTCTCTTGCATTCAAGGCCACCAAACCAGGATCTCGGATGAGGACATGGGTGGGGAAAAGACTGGCTGTTTCTATTGTCCTTCTCTGCTCTCTGTTCCAAGCTAGCATCTGTATTGTGTGGTTGTCAACTTCTCCCCCATTCCCAGAGTTAGATGTGCACTCAATCATTGAAGAAATGGTTCTATAATGCAATGAAGGTTCAGTTGTTATGTTTTATTGTGTCCTGAGCTATATGGCTCTCCTTTCACTTGCCAGCTTCATTGTGGCTTTCCAGGCTCGTAAACTGCCTGACAGTTTTAATGAAGCTAAGTTCATCACCTTCAGCATGCTGGCTTTCTGCAGTGTGTGGGTCTTATTTGTACCAACCTACCTGAGCACCAGAGGGAAAGCCACGGTGGCTGTGGAGATCTTCTCCATTTTGTCCTCTAGTGCTGGGCTTCTAGGTTGCATCTTCCCCCCCCCCCAAGTGTTACATTATTGTGTTGAGGCCTGATTTAAACAACAAGGAACAATTGATAAAGAGACATTCTTAAATTTATTTTTCTCTATATGTCTTTTTTGGTAAGAGAAAGATAGGACAAAATAAAAAATTATTTTTAAGTTATTCATATGAAGTGGTACTTACCATTCTGATTTATTTGTGTCTCTGAAATCTAGATGTTTGGGAAATTCTATCATGTTTAAGCTTTTCCCCAACAATATTCAAGGAAGTCTCACAGATTTATTGTGGTATGTCTAGGGATTTTTCTGGAAAACCAGGTGCATATTATGCTCCTATAAATTCAAACCACTCCAGGCATCTCCCTCAGACCTCAACTAACATCAAACTATTAGTGAATTCAAGTTATTTTATTTGTTAAATGCTGAACAATTTCTTCTGCTTGCTCCTGAAGTAGGTTCTCCATCATAACACCCATCCCATGTATCTAGCAAAACCACAAGGATCCAGTATACCATGGATGGAATTTCTGAACTTTCATGTCATTGGAGAAAAACATCTTCCCGTGAAACAAGAGCATACCAAGTTTGAGTATGTCCTAGCTGCTGAAACTTGTGATTCCACACAATGGCACCTTCGTTAATGCTGATTTTTTCCCCATCAGGACCTTTGGAGTCCATATTTTCAACCCAGACTCTCTGGAAGGATTGATTGTGGAAGGTGACAAAGTTGAAGAGGTCAAACCCCTGGTCAAACTCCCCTTTCTCATCAAAATATTTTTTTTCTCCCACACTGTTATTGAAACGGGTGTTTCTCAGAAAATAGTAAACCTGGATTTGAGAGGGAGTAGAAGTAGGACTAGTTATCTTCATCTTCCCCAAAATTTGGTTTTGTTCAGAATCCCAACAGAGTTTCTGCAGTGAATCTCATCAGAACAGTAACTAAACTGCATTCTGGGTTGATTCAGAAATCTCTTCAACCTATGAACCAAAGCCCATTTCCAATTTCATTAATATCAGATCCAACAATTTTCTAATATGAATTGATTCAGCTGGAATATATTAACAGACAAAACTAAGATCCATGGCATCAGATTCTCACATAGCCTATTTTTCAATACCTGCATAAATAAACAATTGGGGGAAACAACAGGGTAACACACATAAGTAAGATAGAATATCCATTACATGTAGTGGAAGCTTGGGGAATACATTACTATCTATCTCTTGTTCTTGAATCATAGCTTTGCAGAAATTACTTTCACATGATTCAATAGCTTCCTTAAATTAATATTACTTTGATCCAGCAAACACATATTCATTCATACAATAAACGCTATTGCAAAAACCAATCCCAACCACAAAAATCTTCGCTCAAGACCAGACTTATCCATACTGCAAAGAATCTGCTCCCGTGAACTCTGCAATGAACTCAAAAGACATCTAGACAATGGAGAGAAGGATATGTACATTGACTACTGCGCTGATTGTATCAAAAGTAAGTCACACAACCCACAACTCCACATCCAACCCTACCTCATCCAACCCTCCATCACTCAAAACTCGGCATGCACACCCCTAACTACCTCAATTCCAACTACAACTGACCTTAAATTCAAGCTACTCAATGCAAGAAAACTTGTGAATAAAATACCTGAATTTCTCCTCTTATTAAATATGCCTAAATTCGACACCATATTTGTCTATGAAACATGGCTCAATGCATCTCCCTGACTTCATTACCACAGTAAGAGACTATCATGTTTACCAATCTGATCATGAAATCCGTAGTGGAGGTGGTGTTGCTATTTTCTATAAAAAGTCCTTACATCTAAAAAGCATCCAAGTTACCCAAGAGCTTGCTCTTCCTGAGACCATCGTCTGTGAACTGTCCCTAAATATCACATTTCGAATCTTACTATGTTACAGAGCCCCTGATTATGACATCAAACATGCAAAGAAACTAAATTCACTACTAACATGGGCAACATCTTGCCCATTATCTTTCTTGGTGACTTCAATGTACCTCACATTAACTGGACCCTAAACAAATGTAAAACTGAACCCATGAATGCAACCTTCTACAATGCTGTAACAAACCTGGGAGTGGAACAACTAGTAACCAACAATACAAGATTTAATAACTGCCTCGATCTCATCTTCTGCAATAGTTTGAATTCAATTTATGAAATACAAATTAAAGAACCCTTTTCCAAAAGTGACCACTGCATGATTGACTTTTGTCTCAACTTACGTCCACACAAAAATAAACACAATGATGTGATCCCCAATTATAACTTCAAAAAGGGCAACTATGATCTTATAGACAATAATCTCTCATCCCTTGATTGGCAATTTCTATTCACTGGATGCAATATTGTTGAAGACCATTACAAAATATTTTTACTTGAAGTCAAATGAGTCATCAAACTATATGTACCAATAACAACTCCAAAAACCAGAAAAAACAGATTACCCATAACCATAAGGAAGCTTCAATCCAAAAGGAAATCACTTTGGCGGAAAAACAAATCTGGTCACGTTGCCAACTTCAAAAGCCGATACAAAAATTTATGCCACCAGATAAAGACTGAATGCACCAATTATCACATTAAACAAGAGGAAAACCTTCTATGCACCAATTCCACCCACACTTTCTACAATTTTGTAAACAACAAACTGAAAGATTCAAGGTCCATCTCACCCCTGAAAGGACCTAATGGTAAAGATTGCAATGATGACACCATTAAAGCCAACCTCTTTAACACATTCTTTGGCTCAGTATTTGTAAACAGCAATGGATCATGCCCAGTATTTCCTAGTCGTACCACAGACAACTACAATCATCTAATACATATTGATTTTACAGAAAACAATGTTGAAAAAGCACTGCGCAATCTAAAGCCATCTCTATTTATTGGACCAGACAGAATATGTTCCTACTTCTTAAAAAAGGTATCCACTGCCATAGCCAAACCTCTAAGCATAAACTGAACAGAACCAGCTCCTTGCCTAACCTATGGTCACAAGCCACGGTCATCCCCATCTTCAAAAAGGGAGACCCCAGCCTGGTTGAAAATTACAGACCAATCTCTTTATGCTGTGTCACCTGTAAAGTCATGGAATCAATTATTAACCCATCCATTATATTCTCCACTTAGAGACAAACAACCTACTCTCTAATAAACAATTTGGTTTCAGAATAAAAACTATCCTGTAATCTGCAACTCTTACACCACAAAAACATATGGACTACATAACTCGATCAGGGCAAAGCAATAGACTGAATCTACATAGACTTCTGTAAAGCCTTTGATTCAGTGGTACGTGACAAACTACTCCTAAAACTAAAATCTTATGGTATCTCTGGACACCTGCATAACTGGATAGAAGCATTCCTGTCAAACAGACAACAAATGGTCAAAATTGGGAGCATCATATCAAATTCTGTACTTGTTAACAGTGGTGTACCCCAAGGCAGTGTTCTAGGACCAACTCTCTTCATATTCTTCATAAATGACCTCTGTGATCATATTAAGAGCAACTGTGTTCTTTTTGCTGATGATGTAAAGCTATTCAACACCACTGACAATACTGCTACCCTTCAAAAAGACCTAGATTATGTGTCAGAATGGTCAAACAAATGGCAACTTCAAATCTCAACAAATAAATGCTCTGTCTTACATATTGGCAAAATAATAATAATAATAATCAGAAAAAAAATACAAGCTGAATAGTCAACACCTTGTTGATAGCACAAACTTTGTCAAGGAACTTGGAGTACTCATCTCAAACAATCTAAGTACTAGAGCCCACTGTAACTACATAGCCAAAAAGGCATTAAGAGTTGTTAACCTAATCCTACATAGCTTTTTCTCTGGTAATATTACACTACTAACTAGAGCATACAAAACATTTGCTACACCAATACTTGAATACAGTTCATCAGTCTGGAACCCACATGACGTATCTGATATTTACACAGTTGAGAAAGTCCAGAAATATTTCACAAGAAGTTTTCCACTCCTCTACTCATTGCAAAATACCTTATGCCACAAGACTTGAAATTCTAGACCTAGAAAACCTAGAACTACGCCGCCTTTGGTCCAAGCTAAGTATAGTGTTTAAAATCATACATTGCAATGTCCTATCTGTCAATGAATACTTCAGCTTCAACCATAACAGTACAAAAGCACACAATAGATACAAACTAAAGATAAACTGCCCCAAACTTGATTGCAGGAAATATGACTTCAGCAACAAAGTGGTCAATGTTTGGAATACTCTACCTCAGTGGTCCCCAACCTTTTTTGTACCAGGGACCGGTTTCAAGCAGAAACATTTTTTCAAGGACCGGAGGGGGGGTGGGAGAGAGAATCCGACTTTGGTAGTTTGCTTGCAGACGTTTCATTACCTGACTAGGTAACATCTGATGTTGTTACCTAGTCGGGTAATAAAATGTCTGCCAGCAAACCACCAAGTTCAGGGAGCGCCTTGGTCCTGCCTCCCTCAGCCCCATCCCTCAGGTGTCTCCCTCCCTCCCTCCCTCAGGTGTCTGCCTCGTTCCTCTCTCAGTCACTCTATCGCTCCTACAGGAGCCCAGGAAGAAACTGCTTCAAAGAAGCCGGGGTGGGGGGTGGGGTGGCTTTTCCTGTCGCCACAGCTTCCCCGAAGCGCCCGTTTCACCCCCACCCCGCCCGCCCGCCCGCTCGCGGTTCAATCCACAGTGCTCCGTTCTACCTGCCTGCCTGCCTGCCTTCTTCGTTTCGGAGCAGCTTCGGCTGATAAAAAGAGGCGAATAGTTATTATTCTCAGCGAAGCTGCTCCCAAACAGGCAGGCAGGCAGGCAGGCAGAACGGAGCACTGTGGGATTGAACCGCGAGCGGGCGGGCGGGTGGGTGGGTGAAACGGGCGCTGGGAAGCTGCGGCGACAGGAAAAGCTCCCCGGCTTCTTTGAAGCAGTTTCTTCCTGGGCTGGTGGAGGAGCGAAAGCGACTGAGAGAGCTGAGCCAGAGAGCAGGACAGGCTTCGGTTGCTTCCTCCCTCCCCTTCTTTCATTTGTGTCCTTGATCCCCGATCCCAGCAGCATTCACCGAAGGCGAAGAAAGCCGCCATTTTTTTAATTTTTTTTTCTTTGCGGCCCGGTAAAGAGTGCTCCACGGCCCGGTACCGGTCCGCGGCCCGGTGGTTGGGGACCCCTGCTCTACCTGACTCTATGGTTTCTTCCCAAACCCCAAAAACTTTAACCTTAAACTGTCTACTGTTGACCTCACCTCTTTCCTAAGAGGTCTGTAGGGGGCGTGCATAAGTGCACCAACATGCCTACCGTCCCTGTCCTATTGTCTCTTTTTTCTTGTTTGTATCCATTTCATGCGTTTATTACCATGTTTATACTTATACCTGTTGTCTAATAATTGTTTGACAAAATAAATAAATAAAAATAAAATAAAAAACATAGACAAACACAAACATTTAACATCAAATAAAATCATTTTTCCATTATACAGTGTGTCAGTTGGTACATATCTCTTGTGCACAATATTAATAATCTTTCCCTCCTAAATTTAAATTAAGATTTGTATTGTGTAGATCAACTATTCATATTACTATCAAACCATTGTTAAACTTTGATTGTAAATTCATATCATCTTTTTGAGCAAATCTCAGCTTTTACAATAATATCATTAATTTCACAAAAATCAAATATAACATATCATAACAATATATCATCTTTACTATTATATTATATCTATATTATACTATATTTCATTTTTCTATTTTCTTTTTTAACCATTGATAAAATAAATCCTATATTTTATAATATATTTTTATTCTTGCTCTCTAATTGCCCATGTGTAGTTTTCTATAAAATTCTTCTTGCTTATCATTGGGAGCATATTTTCTGACTAAAAGTATATTTAAGTTATTATCAATTATTTCCACCATTAATATTCTTCCCTCTTCATCTGCAAACATTAATTCAGCTTTGTGTCTTTGCTCTTGCCAAGTAAATATAAGGCATTCTGGAATCAACCATCTGTAAATCACTCCCTTCTTAATTAGACTTTTTTTTGTCAAAAATTGGTATTCTCTTCTCATCTCTCTCACTTTTGTTGGTGCTTGTTTTAGGACCATAATCTCCTTGCCTTTGTATTTCAATGGCACATCTCTTGCGTTTGCAATATTTGCATTTTAATTGCTTTATTAGTAAATCTTACATGGATTGGTAGTTTATTTCTCATAGCATATCTTTTAAAAATTCAGAACACTTCATCTATTCCATCCATCATTTTCTCTTTGGATATCTTCAAGGCACCTGCCAGAATTTCTATCATTATTTCAGAAAGATTTTCTTCTTTTTCTTCCTCAATATTATGAAATCTGAGATAGAAATCGCCCAGCCGAACATTCTATTTCCTTTATCATGTTCAACACCTGTCAATCTACTGTCAATTTCACCATTTTTTTTAATCTCTCTGGTCATATTTTTCTTCTATCTTTTGAAACATTTCCTCATACTTCATCATCATTTGTTGTGTATTTTCTACTTTCTCATCTGTCTTCTCTGTTCTGTCTTCTATTCTTTGTATTGCTTGAATTATCATTTGTAGTGTGACCTCCTTCTCTTTTTCCTTCTCTCTCTCCTTTTCTTGTTGCAACATTGTGTGTAGTGACTCCGGACCACTAAGTGGGGAGGAAGAGGTAGAGATCAATGAGCTTGTGGTAGTTGTCTTCCTCATTTCAAATTAGTTATAAATCCAATCAGTAAAAATCAGCTTGCAATACCTGAACTATCTTCAGGCTCTTCTAAATCTCAATCCAATTGAAAAAGGGGGAAAAAAGGGTCAAAATTTTGAAGTTAAAATCAATAACGAAAATTAAAAACTAAAAAGATAAGAATTAAAAAGAACTCAATTCTAGAGAAGCACACACAAAACAAGAGAAAGAATAAAACAATATTTAAAAAATATAAAAGTAATCCACCAGTAGTATTAATAAGGGAATAAAAAAGCAAAAGAGAATAAAAGGAAAAAAGAAAAAAAATCTATATTCTGACAATAAAACCACAATCAGATGGAAAAGTAAGAAAAAAAAAAAAAAAAAAACAGAAGGATCAGGCCAGGCAAGACTACCAGCCAAAAATATGTTGCAGCGTAAAGTTTTTTCAAAAAGCAAATCACTGCCACCATACAATGTCCATGGCACACTATCAAAGTTTCAACAAATATAATCCAAGGTCACCAAAGTATTTTTTTCTTTCAACTTCAATCTCCAGCCATTGAGATTTTACAAGAGGAATACCTGCATAAACAAATCTTCAGTGATCAACTCTCTATCTTCTCTAAGTATAAACAGCCCTGCTGGAAAATTTCTCAGTCTATTCATCTAAATAGTGTTCTTCAAGACCTCTAGTTGGCAGTGTTACTTTGTTTTCACTTCCTCTTTACAATGTAACAAGGTTGGAAAAGAGAGAAAAAAAATTTCAATATAAAAAGTTCCCCTTAAAAAAGAGAAAAAAGAAAAATTAACAAATCACAAAGAAAAATCCAGTTTCTCCCTTTAAAATAAATGTTAAAAATTATCTTCCATTAATTTTTAAACAGAAAGTCCAGTCCAGTTTAAAAAATCCCTTTTTTTGAAGTAGTACAATAAACAATTAAAAACCTAATTAATTTGACAGAAGGCTCATTTTTGCCTTTGTTTCCTCTTCTGCCTTCAATTGTCTTCCTTTTCCCTTTTAGGGTGCTCTCTTGTCAGGAAAAAAAAATCTCAACCAAGCCAACACACTTTCTTTCCTTCTCTTTCTTCCATTCCGGAGCTGTCCCAACCTTTCAGCATCTTCAATGGCCACTTTCCCCAACAGCAAAATTGGAAAGCTTTTCCTTGATCAACCAGGGATTTTGTGATATCCCTGGGATTGGCAGGATGCAGTCTCCTTGCTCACCATCTCTTCGGGATGGTTTAGATCCAAATGGACCATCCAGCTGCCGGGATATCAGCATCAGTCCTGGGCCCCTGAAATCCTTTTTCCTACCGTCGCGACGTCAGCTCCACCCTCTGTTCTAACCTTTTCTGAATCTGTTGCCAATATTTCCTTGCGTGATCTCCAAGGTCCCTCTCACACTTACTGTTTTTAAGCTAGGTTTCACCTAATCTGTTTTTGTACTTTTGGGTTTTTTTGTCTCTGGGTGTAAAAATTCTCCATATTAAACTTCATTTTGTTGGATAGGGCCAATTGTTCAAGTCTGCCAAGATCTTTTTGGATTCTGAACTTGTTTTCTGGGGTTTTGGCTATTCCTGCCAGCTTACTATCATCTGCAAATCTGATGAGTTCCCCTTCTATTCCCTCATCTAAGACATTTATGATGATATTGAAGAGTACTGGGACTAAGAAAGAACCTTGTGGTACCCCAGTGCTTACTACACTCCACATCATTCTTTGTCAAATAAGATTGGTTTGGCATGATCTGTTTTTAACAAACCCGTGCTGGCTACTAGTTGATGGGTTTTTATTTTTTTCAGAGAAAGTAATTTGGTGATCATATACATTCTCTTAAACAAATAAGTAAAACTTCTTCCACGTATGTCATAAGGTTTATTCAACAGTGTTTATTAAATTTCAGTTTATAAAACTGGTAAAGTATGTGGGACATCATGCCACCAATCATGAAAACCGAAGAAACATCACTTGCAGAGTAACTAGTTTCTATCTGAATTAGAGTTACACTTTCATACCAAAGCTAGAAGAAATGACCTTGGAGAGATAAGCAAAGTGCAGACCAGAGTTGCAAAGCTGCAATGAAAAAATCTCCACTGACCTCTCTCCCATTGTCCCTGTAGCTGACACAAGAATTATATTAGCTTTCTTGGCTGCTGCTGCACACAGATGCATGTTGAAGTGATTGTCCACTAACATTAAACTGTAAGGTCCCTCATACAGTTCCTGTTTCTAAGCTAGGTTTCACTTAATCTGTACTTGTACTTTTGGGATTTTTTTTGTCTCTGGGTGTAAAATTTCTCCAAATTAAATTTCATTGTGTTGGATAGGGCCAATTGTTCAAGTCTGCCAAGATTTTTTGGATTCTGGACTTGTTTTCTGGAGTGTTCGCTAGCTGTTCCTGCCAGCTTAGTGTCATCTGCAAATTTGATGAGTTCCCCTTCTATTCCCTCATCTAAGTCATTTATGATGATATTGAAGAGTACTGTACCCCAGTGCTTACTACCCTCCATATCATTCTTTGTCAAAGAATGAAATAAGTTTGGTTTAGCATGATCTGTTTTTAACAAACCCGTGCTGGCTATTACTTATAATTTTATTATAACTAGTATTTTATTAACTTCCAGATGTTCACGGATCTGTTTATTACATTATATTTTCCAGTATCTTCCCAGGTGTATTAGTTAAGCTGATTGGTCTGTGGTTTCCTGTGTCTGTCCCCCTCCCCCCTTTCTTTTTTTCTTTTTGGAGATGGGAGTCACATCAGCTTTTTTCCAATCCTCTGGTAGTTCCCCAGTGCTCCAAGATTTTTTAAAGATATGATACAATGGTTCTGAATAATATCTACCAGCTCCCTCAGAACTCTTGGATATAATCCATCAGGTCCAGGTAATTTATATTCATCAAAGTCAGATAGGTGTTTGCTTACCATTTTCTTGCTTATTTTAATTTTTATTTCTTTTACAGTTATGTTTTTAGAAGGTTGGGCTATAGCTTTTTTTTTGAGTGAAGACTGATGCAAAGAATGAGTTAAGCAGCTCTGCTTTGTTTCTATTGCCTGCAACTTCCTTGCCATCTTCTCTTTTTAGTGGACTGGTTTATTATCTTTGACTTTTGTTGCAAATCTTTGTTCATCCTGAGCTTTTGCTTTCTTGACTTCATCTTTGCAGATTTGGGCTATCTGCTGATATTCTGCCATATGTGTCTCTCTTTCCATTTTTTGTACTTATCCTTTTTGTCTTTCAGTTTTTCAGATAGATCTTTATGCAACGATGCTGTTTTTCATATTTTTCTTTTTTAGTTGTATTGTGTTGGACTAGGCTTTTATGATCATATTTTTCAATGTTTCCAATGCTTCTTGAGTTGTTTTCTTCTTTAGATTATTTATCCATGAAAATTTTGCCTAAGCTCTCTCTGAGCTTGCTAAAATCAGCTCTTTTAAAGTTTAAGATACCGGTTGGATTGTATTCTATTGCTTGTATTTGCACTATATTGAAGTCTAGTCTGGTGGTGTCACTCTCACCCAAGGTTCCAGCAACTTCAACTCCCTCTATCACTTCTTTCTCTATTAGTAAAAATTAGATTCAGTATGGTTTTTCCTCTAGTTCTCTAATCTACCTCTTGAATGATAAAGTGGTTAGCTAAGATGTTTGGAATCTGTTCAAGCTTCCACTTGTTGCAGAGTTTGTCTCCCAGCCAGGGTAGTTTTTGCTTCAAATTACATTCTATATGTCATGAAGATTGCCCCACCCCCACCTCAATTTTAGTTTAAAGCCCTTTGGATAAGATGAGCCAGACATTTTCTGAATTTTCTGTATTGTTTCCAGTTATTGCGAAGTGCAATCCATCCCTTTTCAGTAGCCCTTCATCTCGGCAATGCAGACCATGGTCTATGAAGCCAAAGTTCTGTTGACGACACTAGTTTTAAGCCAGTGGTTCATTTTTAAAATCCATTGCTCTCTCATTGGATGCTGGCCTTTTGTTGGAAGTATAGATGTAAATACCACTTGTACTCCTAATTCTTTAACATTCTTCCCTAGCTGTTTGTAATCTCTTGTTATAATCTTGAGATTCATGGTTGTGTCATTGGACCCCATGTGTAGGAGAAGAAAGGGGTAGTAATCCGTGTTAAATTCCTTTATTGGAATGGGCTAAGGTAGATAGTAGGGGCTTTACTCTTGGTTGGTTGGTTTTTTTCTTCTAAGAGTGATATGTTTCCATTGGTTTTGCTCTTTAGATATGTACGTAAACTGTTTTTTGTTTTTTTTTAATGGAAGCTGTTTTTCCCTTATGTTTTCAATTTTGGTGTATCGGTTATCTTCTTTATATTCATATATGGGGTCATCTTTTTTAAGAAGCTTTTTGCTCCCTATTGTGCTTTATTTTGGGGTAGTCTCCTTGTTTAGGTTGGGATTTCTCAATTTGTTCATTGAGTTTCAGAGTGGCTAGAGTTGCCTTTACTTTTTCTTCTAGTAATTCAAGTAGTTTACATTTGATACATACATAGTTCTGGCCTTCTGTGAATACATGCTGAAACATATGGTACACTTTGCAAATCACTAGAGTTTCAGTCTCTATTTCCACATTTTCTTCTTTGTTTGCTAAAAAAACAGAAAATCCTAAAATTGTCAATATTTTTTGTGTCCCGAACTGTCATCTTACAATAGTTTTTGAGTTCTTGACCTTTTGTTCTCTGTCTTGAAAAATTCATTACTATCTTCCCTATTTTGTCTCTTTTTTCTTTTTTTAAATATTTTTTTACTTTTAAAATAAGCAAACTGTTTTATAAATCTTTATATGAAAAAAGAAATTTTAAATTTTTTAAAAATGAAATTTTTTAAATAAAAACAAAAAAAAAATTTTAAAATTGAAAAAAATGAAAAAAAAAGAATATTAAATTAAAACTGATATTTAACCGTTGAAAAAAAGATTAAAATTAGTATGAGGAAGTTAAAAATTGAAAGAAGAAATTTAAAAAATGAAAAGTATTTTTTCTTAAGAAAGGGAATTCAGGAATTTTAAAAATCTAAAAAATTACTGGACTTTTTGACCCTTTATGAATTAATAGGTACTTTTTTTTATTTGAAGTCTCAGGCTATTTTCTAGAGTATATTGCTCTTAGCCATATACTACCTGAACTTGAAAGTTTATCCTTTTTCTTCATGTTCAGAAGTGTTTTGTACTTATCCTTATTTTCCTGCTTTCTTGCCCTTTGGTTGACTGTTCACTGCCATGGTTTTTAGATAAGAGGTGCTGATGAGGGCACTCTTCTTTGCTGGTCCACCATGCTGCTATCAGCTGCTGCAGTGGGTGCCGCTGATCAGTTAGCCCTCTCCACTGCTCTCAGCCTTTGCTTGTCCACTGCATTGCTCTTAGTGCTGCTCAGGGTGCTTCACTCCTCCACCACATAGCTCTGCACTGCTGCTGCTCAAGGTCTGTCATGCTGCACACAGTTGCTGGTCTACTGTCACTACTGCTCAGTTGCCTCTGTTTGTACCACACTGGCTCAACTGACATGTCAGTCTGGGCCACTGGGCTGCCTCTCCACTGGGTCACCTCTCAATTGGGCCAACACTCAGTTGGGCCACCTCTCACCTCTTTGTACAAGGAGTACAAGTTCTTTTTTTAACCCTTCCTGATGTTTCCCTCTTGATATAGTTTGTAATCAGAGAGAGGTATATACATTTTTCTGATTTGAGCTGAATTTCAGCAGATTTTCTTTAAAAATGCCAGACTTCTTATTGTAAACTGATTCAAATTACTGTTTGTTATGATCATGGGTCACCATACACTTTGAATAAAGCATGAGACAGAAAGAAAAATGCATTTATTTTCATTTCACTACATTTCCCATATTATTCATATATGATAACAGATTGCTCCAGAAATAGATGTATGGGTAGAGTTAAACTTATATAAGATTTATATAAGTTTCCTATAGAAGGCAGTCTTTCTTTTTTCAACCCTTCTGCTGAAATAGAATGACCACATCGGGTACTAATTCCTCTTTGTGATTTGCTCCCTGTGGTTGAGGTCAGGCCTAAAAACAATGATGTAGCATTTTGGCAAGAATATGCATCCCAGTAAAGCAGCACTGGAAACCAAGATGGAGAAGACCTCCACAGCTACCATGGCTTTTCCTTTTGTGCTCAGATAGGCAGGAAAGAAGGAGATCCACACACTACAAAAGGCCAACATGCTGAAGGTGATGAACTTGGCTTCATTAAATATGTCTGGTAATTTACGGGCAAGGAAAGCCATAATAAAGCTGGCAATGTCCAAGATACCCATGTAGCCCAAGACACAGTAGAAGAAGAAAGCTGAACCCTCATTGCACTGTAAAATTATTTCTTGGAGCTCTGAGTACATGTCCAATTCAGGGAATGGGGGAGATGTCGACAACCAAAAAATACAAAGGAACACTTGGAAGAAAGAGCAGGAAAGAATAGTAGAGACAGCCAATCTATTCCCCACCCATCTCCTCATTTGAGATCCTGGTTTAGTGGCCATGAAGGCAACAACCACGGTGATGGTTTTGGCCAGTACACTAGAAATGGCCACTGAGAAAGTGATGCCAAACATCGATTGTCGGAGAAGACAAGTCACTTTGCCAGGCTGGCTTAGAAAGAGCAAAGAGGAAAGAAAACAGAGCATAAGAGAGACAAGGAGGGTGTAGGTAATGGAGCGGTTGTTGGCTTTGACAATGGGAGTATTCCTGTACTTAATAAATGTTGCAAGTACCCATGATGTCAAGAAGAAAAAACCAAGCGCTGCTGAGGTTAAACCAATTCCTACGGTTTCTTCAAAAGTTAGAAAAACCAGCAGTTTCAGGATACATCCTTTCTTTTCTTTATTTGGATAATGATCTTCTGAACATTCAAAACAATCTTCCATATCTTGAAAGAAAATCAAGGATATTTGTTCATCTTGGCATTCCATATTATTGAGGGGTGCTAGGTCATTTTATTACCCTAGCTAGTTAATATCATCTGTTCTAGTAAGGAGTGCTGTATGCTCTCAGTTTATAGTCCGGTGTCTTGCCTGTCTGTGTGGGTGGGGTAAGTCTTAGAGATTGGGCTCTTGATGGATGGCTCTTTGGCAGCTTTTGACTGGGGTGTTGTTTACTTGATTGTTGGTCTGATTAACCTTGGAGTTAATCTATGCTAATCTGGTTGCTAATTACCGGTGGAGAGCTGTTAGAGTCTTTTTGCTCTCTTTTGGGCTGGTTGATTGTCTCTTTTGCACAGTATATAAATGTTGTTCATGTCTATGTGTCTACTAGTGGTCAATTTGTCAGAGGGCCAAGCTTTTAGAAATTCCCTATGGTTTTTGGACTTGGCTTGGTATAGCATGATCACATTTTCTCAATTGAAACTATGGTTAAGTCTGTCTATATGTTGTGAAATGGAAGAGTTTTCATCATGTCTTCTGACTGCTAGTTAATGTTCAGGGATGCATTCTGCCAATTTTCTGCCTGTTCATCCTACATAGTGGTTGTTGCAATCCTTACATTTATGATGTAGGTGACTACTGTTTTTTCTTCTAGGACTGCTGGGTCCTTTAATTTGCTTAGGATGTTTTGAAGGGTTGCAGTTGGATTCTGTGCCTTACTGATTCCATGCTATTGTAGAGTTTGTTGGTAGCTTTTGAGACATTCTTTATGTATGGCATTGTAATTATTTTTAGGGTTTGTGTTGATTGTGTTATAGATGGTTGAGTTATCAGGGACATTTTGATAAAGTTGTGTGTGTGTATATCTTGTTGGAATGTGTTGTATATATGCTCTATTTCCTTTTTTTGCTCTTCTGGGTTGATGCAGTTCTTTTGGGCTCGTATAAATAAAGTCTTTTCACTGGATACTCACACAACTACCAGCGAACAGCACTCTTTACTAGCACTGATGATGTTACCTAGTTAGGGTAATGAAACATTTGCAAGAAAGGAAGCAAGCTCCGAGAACACCGATGACTCCTCATTTCAAACTTGAGCTCCAAATATTCTCCTTTCTTGCTATTCCATTTTATTGAAAATCACATTATTAAGTTTACGCATCCAAGTAGTTTATTAAAGTTTGCTTAAGTCTAATGAAAAATGGTAGAATTCCTAACCCTACCATTTTGATTAGAAATCTTCCCTTCTGGGCATGGAACGCAGTCATAGCAGCAGAACTGATCCCCCTCAATTCTTTTCTTCCAGGATCCAGGGAAACAAGGGTCATTGCAACGCGAAAGTGGAGGAATCTGGTGATAAGCATAGAAAGTTTTGAAACTGGAGATATTTAACAGAGTTTGCATTTTTTAGCATTTAAGGGGGGATATTTTTTTTATTTGCCAAAGGGTAGATAAAAATGTAGGAATTTTTTGAAAAGTAGAAATTAGAATGATGTACAAAATTGTGTGTTTGAAGGACAGGGTGAGAAAATAATAACACTTGGTGACAATCTCTCCTGTGATTTAAAATAGAAATACAAACCAAATATGCAAAAAAAAAAATTGTATTGCATCGTGTTTCTCAGAAAATAAGGCTCAGCCTTATTTTTTTTAGACCCCTGAAAAAACGGATAGGCAGTCTTTCCAAGGGGTGTCTTAATTTCCCCACCTGCATGCTCCCTTGCTTCTTTAGTGGCTGTAAGGAGTGCCCCACCCACACCCTTACTTGTCTACCTGTAACTTGTGGGGAAAGGTTAGGTTCACTAAGATACACTTCTTTTTCTTTTTTAATATTTTATTAATTTTCCAAAGTTTAACAACATAAAATAAACTATATACATTGTTTTCAACATCAAGACATATTTTACATTTCCTTACATTTTTCAATATATCGTTACTTATTCCATTGCCATTACATCTTACTCTTGTTATAAATCAATATATTTCATTTTACAGTTCAATCTTTTCTATAACACATATACATATTTACATATCTATATAGTCTATTATTTTCTTTATAACCATGCCCTCTGATGGTATCCTTGTGCATACAAAATCCTTGCATCTGTAAGTATATGTAATATAATGTATCTGTCTTTTTAATTGCATTTTTGTGTTATTATACCTAATAAAAGAAATCTGGATTAAATTCAATTTTCTGTTTTATAATTTCCTCTAGGCATTTTCTGATTGTATTCCAGTATTTCTTCACTTCCGGGCATGTCCACCAGATATGAAAATAAGTGCTTTTTTCTTCCCTTCACTTCCAACAATTTAGATTTAAATTAAACATTTTTACCAATCTAGCGGGGGGGGGGAATGCCACCTGTAGAACATTTTATAGAGGTTTGCTATGGATATGGTTAATTTGTAATTTAGTCCCCACATTTTTTCCCAATTTTCCAAATCTACATTGTGACCTACATTTTTCTAAGATACACTTCTATGGTGGCTTTTTTACTTTCCCATTTCGCTTGCTGTGGGAGGGAGGGTTCATTCTCTTCTAGCCTCTGCCTTTTCTCTTTAGCTCACAGTTTCCAGAGTTTATCTAGTCTCCAAATGGCTACAGAGCATGTGGAGAAATGATAGCATTCTTATCTTCCAGACTCTTAGTCAAGTTATATAATCTAACTGCAAATAACCTAACTTCAGATTTGCATCTTCCTGCAAAAGACAGACTTGTAGGGTGTCTCTTCCTCTTCCTTTCTTCCTCTGTTTGTTTCCTTAATTGACCATTTGTCCTTTTGTAAACAGCTCAGATCAAAGTTGTGTGGATTGTCTTGACACATACCAGTCCTTGGAGGGGAAAAAAAGGGGGGGTTTGGATTTGGCATGTAGTTGGTAAGTTACAAAAGTGTTGTTTGGTGGATTTTTAATAAATTGGGATGTTGCTTTGTAAAGCCCCCCACGTGTGTGTGTGTGTTCGGAGACTGGGAACATCTGGAAGCTGTGAGCCAAAGAGAAAAAGCAGAGGAGAAAAGGATAGAGGAGAATGGACATCACCCCAAATTGGGAAAATTAAAAAAATCCACCAGAGAAGCATATCTTAATGAACCTAATCTTTCCCCACAAGTTTCCCCAAAGGCTGCAGAGATAACAGGAGAGGGCAGCCTGGATAAATCACACTCTACAAGCATTGCATTCCCTATTCTCACAGGGAAAATCTCTTCCAATACACCCCCACTTTTCCCTAATTCTGCCAGAAACAATCCCTCAACACACACACACATACACACACACACACACACAGCAGGGGCTGATCATGACAATGTGAAAAGTCCTGAACATGTTCAAAAGTGCTTCCCCCTCCCATTCTCCCTTTCTTTTTCTGGCTATCTTTTGTTGTGTGTGAGAAAGAAAATGTGGGGGGAAGGTGGCAGGGGGCTTTGGATGTGTGATTACTGTGGCAGGGAAAGCAAGGATCAAAAGAAGCGGATTACAGAAGCAAGGACGTGTGATCCTATAGACAGTTGAGTTGTGTGGGATGAGTTGGGCAAGTTTCCTCCTCCCTCCGCCTTACCCCCCACCCATGCCTCCTCACCTCATGTTGTAAATGCCATGCATTCACTTAAATAGGCCCAAATTTTGAGAGCAGGCTTTAATTTAACTGCATGCACACAAAATAATGCTGGCCCTTCATTTTGGGGTGAGCCATATTGTTGGAAAAACACAATAATATCATTAATGAGTGATTAATCATCAACAACATTTGAAAACAATACTCCATTGTTTCTTTAAAATCCCGAATTCAAATTTTGAAAGAGACTAGGTTAGATATGGGATCATAATGGATTAAGGCATAGACAATTCACTAATTCGATACCTGGTTAAAATCTGGATTCCAGACAATCACATTGTCATCAATCCATAATTCCTTCCCTTTTGGAGCCTGTAGATCCAACTTTCCAACTCTAACTCTCTGAAAGGATCTATTAGGAAATGTGACCAAGTTGGTGATATCAAATCCACCTGTTGCTTCTCCTTTCTCATTCAGGAACACTCTCTCCCCAGCTGAATTGTTAAAAGAAATTCCTTGAAGAAATGAATGGAGCTAATTGAAAGGGAAAAGAAGAGAGAGGCAATTGAAAGCAATATAACAGAGAAGAGAACAACATGTTCAAGTTTCATTTTTCATATTCCAATAACTATTATTAAACATGTATGCTTAGAAATTTGATAATCAATATTGAATGGAAATGTTCATGTCCACT
Source organism: Notechis scutatus (assembly GCF_049901735.1). Taxonomy (NCBI): domain Eukaryota; kingdom Metazoa; phylum Chordata; class Lepidosauria; order Squamata; family Elapidae; genus Notechis; species Notechis scutatus. Next base: position 114,894,362 of record NC_142025.1, read on the forward strand.
CCATTATTTATTTGATATTATATTAAGGAAAGATAGGAATGAACAATGAAAGCACAATGAAAATAAGCTTTTGGACTCATGTAAGGTCATCCAATTTTGTTTTATGTTCACTACTTAAACAACTAATTCAAGAAAGATCATATCTAATCTTTCCTCATTGGTACAAAGCTATTTGAGAGTCTGATTAATTTCTTTTAGCCTGGTTTTAGAATCTGAGATTTAAACATTCCTTGATAGATAAATGAGAAGCAGAGATTATTGTAAACATAGAGTGGTTTCAAACTATGCATGCTACATCTAAGAAGGACCACCACTTCATTACTCTAAATCTAGGGACAGAAAGCTCAGCTTGTCACCCATGAAGACATCATGAGCCACACAAATTTCTTGGAGAATTGATTATTTTTTGGATAAGACAAAGAAAAATAATGTAAATTATCATTTTAGCTAACTATTATTGTGCAATGATTTATTAAATGAATGAATTCTTCATTGGCCACCTGAGTTTAGACACACAAGGAATTTGTCTTGGTGCATATACACTCAGTGTACATAAAAAGAAAATATACATTTGTCAAGAATCATAAGGTACAGCACTTAATGATAGTCATAGGGTACAAATAAGCAATTAAATCATACTAGGAAACAGTCAATATAAATCTTAAGGATACAAGCAACAAAGTTACAGTCATGCAGACACAAGTGGGAGGGGATAGGGGATAGGAAATATGAGAAGATTAATAGTAGCAGTATGCAGACTTAGTAAATAGTTGGACAGTGTTGAATAAATTATTTGTTTAGCAAACTGATGGCATTCGGGAAAAAACTGTTTTTGTGTCTAGTTGTTCTGTGTGCAGTGCTCTATAGCATTGTTTTGAGGGTAGGCATTGAAACAGTTTATGTCCAAGGTGTGAGGGGTCTGTAGATATTTTCACAGCCCTCTTTTTGACTCGTTCAGTATACAGGTCCTCGATTGAAGGCAGGTGGGTAGTAATAAAGAAGAGGAAAACCTTCTATGCATCAATTCCACCCATGCTTTCCTCAATTTTGTAAACAACAAACAACAAACAACAAACTCAAGGTCCATCCCACCCCTGAAAGGACCTAATGGTAAAGACTGCAACGACGACACATTAAAGCCAACCTCTTTAACACATTCTTTGGCTCAGTATTTGTAAACAGCAGTGGATCATGCTCAGTGTTTCCTAGTCGAACCACAGACAACTACAATGATCTAATACATATCCATTTTACAGTAGACAATGTTGAAAAAGCACTACGCAATCTAAAACCATCTCTATCTATTGGACCAGACGGAATATGTGCCTACTTCTTAAAAAAGCTATCCACTGCCATAGCCGAAGCATAATCTTCAAAAAATCTTTCAGGACCAGCTCCTTGCCAAAACTATGGTCACAAGCCATGGTCATCCCCATCTTCAAAAAGGGAGACCTCAGCCTAGTTGAAAAATTACAGACCAAACTCTTTATGCTGCATCACCTGTAAAGTCATGGAATCAATTATTAACCAATCCATTATCCTCCACTTAGAGACAAACAACCTACTCTCTAATAAACAATTTGGTTTCAGGAAAAAGCTATTCTGCAATCTGCAACTCTTACACTGCAAAAACATATGAACTACACAACTCTATCAGGGCAAAGCAATAGATGCAATGTACATAGACTTCTGTAAAGCCTTTGATTCAGTGGTATACAACAAACTACTACTAAAATTAAAATCTTATGGTATCTCTAGACACCTGCATAACTAGATAGAAGTATTCCTGTCAAACAGATAACAAATGGTCAATATTGGGAGCGTCCTATCAAACTCTGTACCTGTCAACAGTGGTGTCCCCCAAGACAGTGTTCTAGGACCAACTTTTTTCATACTCTACATAAATGACCTCTGTGATCATATCAAGAGCAACTGTGTTCTCTTCACTGATGAAGTAAAGCTATTCAACACCACAGACAATACTGCCACCCTTCAAAAAGACTTTGACTATGTATCAGAATGTTCAAACAAATTGCAACTTCAAATCTTAACAAATAAATGCTCTGTCTGACATATTGGCAAAAAAAAAAAATCAGAAAATAAAATACAGGCTGAATAGTCAAGACCTTGTTGATGATCCAAACTCTGTCAAGGATCTTGGAGTAGTCATCTGTAATGATCTAAGTGCTAGAGCCCACTGTAACTACATAGCCAAAAAGGCATTAAGAGTTGCTAACTTAATCTTACGTAGCTTTTTCTCTGGTAATATTACACTACTAACTAGAGCATACAAAACATTTGCTTGACCAATACTCAAATACAGCTCATCAGTCTGGAACCCACATTACGTATCTGATATTAACACAGTTGAGAAAGTCCAGAAATATTTCACAAGAAGAGTTCTCTACTCCTCTACTCATTGCAGAATGCCACAAGTCTTGAAATTCTATACATAGAAAACCTAGAACTATGCCACCTTCGGTCTGATCTAAGTATAGTATTAAAATCATACATTGCAATATCCTACCTGTCAATGAATACTTCAGCTTCAACCATAACAATACAAGAGCAAACATTAGATACAAACTCAAGGTTAATTGCGCAAAACTTGATTGCAGGAAATATGACTTCAGCAACAGAATGGTCAATGTCTGGAATACTCTACCTGACTCTGTGGTTTCTTCCCCAAACCCCAAAAACTTTAACCTTAGAATTTGTACTATTGATCTCAGCCCTTTCCTAAGAGGTCTGTAAGGGATGTGCATAAGCGTACCAACGTGCCTACCGTCCCTGTCCTATTGTTTCTTTTATTTTTCTTATATGTATCCATGTATTCATAACTTTGTTTTTACTTATACCTATTATCTTGTAAGCAATTGACAAACCAAATAAAATAAAATAAATAATTGTTTTTTCTGCAGTCCTAATTATCCTCTGAAGTCTGTGTCTGTCTTGTTGGGTTGCAGAACCAAACCAGACAGTTATAGAGGTACAGATGACAGACTCAATAATTTGTCTGTAGAACTATATCAGCAGCTCCTTGGGAAGTTTATGCTTTCTGAATTGGCACAGAAAGAACATTCTTTGTTGTGCTTTTTTTGATGACGTTTTTGAAGTTAGGTGTCTTGAGATATGTTATAAACTAGAAATTGGACAAACCTAGAAATTGATACTGTGTTGTCTAGTATTGTAAGAGATGGTAATATGAGAGGGTATCTTCTAAAGTCTACCACCATTTCTATGGTTTCAAGTATGTTCAGTTCCAGATTGTTCTGGTTGCACCACAAGGCTAGTTGTTCAACCACTCATCTCTATGCAGATAGATCATTGTATCAACTCTTACCTGCACCTAAACCATTATTTTTATAACAGTTTCTGGATGATCAGAATTTCAGAATACCTGAATGACAAAACAAAAATGCAGACTAGTTTTTCTATTTCTATTTTATGCAACACAACATAAATGAGTTGGACGGGACATAGGAGGTCTTATAGTATACCAGCCTGTTCAAAAAGAAGACCCTACAACAATTTAGACAAATGACTCTCCCATCACTTCATAAAAATCTCCAGTTATGTAGCATCCAGGATTTCTGAAGGCAAGTTTTTGAATTAATTCATTGTTCTATCAAGAAATTCTTCCGCATTTCTATGTTTTTCTCATACATAAGTGGATTCTACATGCAGAAAATATTAAGACTTTCCAGAATGGGTTCAAAACATAATTCTACATCAAACTGCTCAATGAAATTAAAATAGGTATCAAATGCAAAGGGAATACCTGCCAAGCCTGCAGATTTGGAAGATCAGTTTTTTTATCCATCCTAGTTTTCATCCTATTGAACCCCGACATGTGTAAAGCCTGCAAAGCATGAGCCACAGCATGAACAGCATTGTAGACACTGTAGCTTTGGCCAGTCATTTCCATTTCAAATATAGGTGCAAGAAGATCCTCCAACTTCATCTCCCCGGTGCACTGCCTACTCTGCATTTTTTTTAATTCAGCTTTTGGAAATGAACAATCAAATGACTGTTCCCAAACATTCTGCCGAAAGCCATCTCTGAAGTCTGAAAGAGGATTTATGGTCTGAAGAAATTCCCTGAAACCTGCAACTGCTGTTGAATGAACAGTGAAGGAAATAGCCCCATGGAACATCTTCAGATCCGAACTGATTTGAACGCCTGATAGTACAAAATCAATCTGCGCAGTCATGACCCACACCTTTCTTAATAATGCAGTTTCCTTGCTTTCAGGGTCTACCAGAAATGTAACAAATCTTAGCCATAGAATTGTCCAGATTCCTCCATAAACAAGAAACACGATGGCTTTGCTATTCATCAAATTAATGGAAATAATGGAGATTATTTGATAATATTTTGCAAATCTTTCCAAGTGGATTTGTTGAGGAAGCCTTTCTATAAACTCCAAACAGATTCCATTCTGTAAAAGTAAGGGCTGCATTTTCTGTAAGAAATTTTCTCCATTATTATTATCAACAGAAAATATCCCAATCCATGTCCACCTGAAATGATGAAGCAGTTGGATAATCCCAATGTACTGATGGCCCTCTTTGGGGACCAGGAAATAAAGTGACGAGAGCTTTCTGGTCTGAAATTCCTCTTGGGCTAATGAGCCATATGTCAGCTAAAAGATTATACAATAGTATTCTATTGAGTCTTTAGATTAAATTTAATTTTCCCATCTTGTTTTCATATAAAATACATCCAAGGAACATTTTTCCTCTAGAATTCTTTTAAGAATATAGTAATACATTTCTTGGACTGGAAGACCTCCGAGGTCCCTTTCCACTCTTTTATTCTGAGAATGTTCCCATTGCATGAACATATTTTAAACACATGTACTAGATTAATTGTTTCAATAGAAGCCATTCAAATCTTCCCTCTGGTATGGTTATTCACTTCCTGTAACTGGCATTGTCATTTCAGAAAGTAAGGCCAAGTAGTGGATCTTAAGCTATGCAGAACACTTTGACAGAAACTAAGCATAATTTTTGATGCCCATTAATTATTCCATAACAACCATAAGATTAAGAATTTTCTGCTCAACCCCTTCAGAACTTACTTGTGGAATCTTGAAGAATCCTATAATTTCAGCTATAAGAGATGATGTGACAAAATCCAGTCCCCCAATGATAGCCACGAGAGTCTTCTGGTGATCACATTTGTAGTTAGGTACAAATTCTTGGGATTTAAAAAGTAGGTCCAGAGTAGTGCGATAGGTCATCCTTGAATCATAGTAGCTGTCATAGATGTGGAATCCCAGAGTGATGTTAGGTAAGATCTGGGAGTCCTCATTGATCTTCTTCACAGCAAAGGCCAAGGCAAGGATGTGCTGGTAAAATTTGATTATTACACTGAAAATGATTTAAATACACCAGTTGAAAAAGGAAAAATTCTCATGCATTGGCATCATTTCTATATGAAATAACAAACATTTCTTCCTCTAATGAAGGTAGGAAAGGAATAAGTTTTCTAAAATATGGAATAATTTTTAAACTGTTCATTGTGCTTTTCTACATTATTTACATGATTTGTAACAAATATCTGCTTCAAGAAGTAAAAATAACATTGTTTGCATGAAACTCCATTTAGTTTGTAACTTTCCCCCCAAAATATAGATTATGAACAATTCCAGGATGTAATAGCCATTTATTGTATATGTGTTTTCTTCAGAGTGATAATACATTTTTTTTTTTTAAAAAATTACCTTAATCTTTCTCAATGTTCTTCACAAGATATTTTGCACCAAAGTTTTATACATTGTATGACAAACTCCTTACCATAAATTAAAGGGAAAAGGTAAGTAAAAGCATTTGAAAGATAAACTTAGATTAGATATAAAACCTACATTTATAATGAGAACCTTTTACTCTCATAAGCAATTTTTGAGAAACTTATTAAGATTAGAAAAAGAAAAAAGAATCCTTACTTTGATACATCATAAGATGTTATATATGGATGTTCCTTAAAAATAATTTCATAAAGGTTATAATATGTGTGGGACACTATTCCACCAATGATGAGGCCCCCAGGCTGGTACCACTCATGTGGAACAAGAAAAGCATCACTTGCTGGGCAGCTCAGAGTCACTATTTTCTTCATCAAGAACATCAGGAGGAACAACATTTTCACTCTTGAAAATGTCTCCTCCTTTCATGCTATCCTCCAGTAAAGGTTGTATTATTCCAATAGTGACTAATTAAAGGTTTATACCTGAGAATGCAACTAATCAGAAAATCCACCATTGGGTGTTTGAAGATCCATGTGATATGTAATTCCAAATTGTCGTACTAGGGCTTTCCTGTTTTGATGAAAATAATCATGACTATCCCCAGGTGAAATTGGAGAAGGGGAGAGGAGGCCATAATTTTACAAGTCCTTCTGCTAGGAATTGATGATGAGCTACAAATAAAAGTTTTTCTCGCTTTTTCAGCAGTGTCTGAAGCTGTAAAAAAAGTTTCATTAGAGAGGGAGGGGTAACAGGAGAAATATATGCATATATGAGCAAACCATCTGAGTAACATACATACATTTAAAGATTGTTGTGAAAAAAGAGACAACGCCAATAGGAAAGCAGCTAATTCAGCTTGTTGTGCTGATGATTGTGAAGTAGTTAAGCGTTTATGCCATTGAGCATTTTCATACCATGTACATGCTCCAATATTTTTTGAACCATCAGTAAAGACAGTTAAGCCTTCCTTCAATGGCTGTTGGATAAAAGGTGATTGTAAAACAAAAGGAACTGTTTTCAACACCTGCAGTCGTGAATCAGAGGGAAGGTGGCACGACACTTGGCCACACCAATCTTCCAACGCATCCTGCAGTGTTGTGGAAGTCTGAAAAAGAGGTTCCCATTGAGTGATCTTTTTTTTTTGGAAAAATACTTTATTAGTTTTACCTTTAAAAGAACAACACAACTACAAATTATGTACAACAAAAAGAAAAATAGGCCTTGGCATAGACCAAGAGGGAGAGAGAGGAAAGCCTAAGAGGGGAAAGGGAAGAGTAAGGGAGGGGAAGGATAAAGTAGGGAAAACAGTTAAAATAAAACCATATTTTGTGACTGTCTGTAAGATCCTTTCTTCTTCAAAAATATCATCGGCGGTGCTTTTCTTTATCTCTGCTTCGGAGGCCCTTGGCCATAATTTTCCTAGAGATGATCTATCTTTGGTTTAGCCAATTATACAAAGGATTCCAATTGTTGTAATATGATGAGGATTCTTTATTTTTTAGTGCTTGGGTTAGTTTGTCCATTTCGGCGCATTGTAAAATTTTCTGAATAACCATATGTTCAGAGGAATGGAAGATAATTTCCAGCACTGGGCAAATGCCAGTCTGGCTGCGGTTAAGATATGAATTACAATATACTTCGATTTTTTGGGTATTTGTTTATCGAAAATTCCTAGAAGGAAGGACTCTGGTTTGTACTCTATTTGTTCCTTGGTTATTTCCTCTAGCCAGCGCCTAATTTTTTGCCAGTACTTCTGGGTTTCCTTGCACGACCACCACAAATGGAAGAAGGTACCTTCTATGTGTGGTAATATAATCTATTGATCATTTTATCATTTTCTGTAAGGCCTTTGAAATACTAGCAATAGGTCTAGGGATATAGACATTCTTGGTGGGGGTAGGAGTACCTTTGCTCATGAGTGTCTCATCCTGTTTTGATCTGCAAGTTTAGAAGGAACAGGAAAATAGGTAAAAGTTCAAGATACACAGTTGTGCTTTCTCATGGGACTTTCCAAACTTTCCCATGAGACTTTCCGTGGCTGTATGATCTCATCCTAGCAAGGTAACATCTGGGACTTTCCAAGATTGTATGTTCTCATGCTGGTGAAGTAATCTCCTGTAGAGGTCATTGTTTCTGAATATACATACTGTATTTTTGCTTGTGTTTTTTCTCAATAAATACTGCTACCTGAGTTCACTCAGGGCTGGCATTTCTCAGACATTTCCCTGTGTCTCATTTCGAATGTCAGTCCACCATAAATGGTGACCCCGATGTGATAGCTTGGAAGGCTATACGTTTCCCGCATCCTATACTCATCGTCGCGACGTCGACTGGGCCCTCATCTTCTTCGCTGGACGAAGATAGATTCTTTTCGTGAGTATGGGGGGAGATCTCTCGAAGGCTCAGAAAGAGCACATCAGGGAATTGAGAGGGATCATTGGGAATAGTTTTGGGTTTGGAATTGGCAGTAGGGGTTGTGCTGTAGGAAAGAAAGAAATTGAGGACTTACTACAGTATGTTTGGAAAAATATTAAGTCATATCCGGAGGGAGGTAGTATTAAAGTAGAGTCCTGGAAAAAGATAGGGAAATTTTTGCACGAGGAACCTCGTGCCCCTTCTTCAATTTTGTTAACCTGGAGGGTGATTATGGATGCGTTAGCTACTTATGAACAACCGCTCCTAGCACCCCCTGAAGAAGGTTTGCCGCTTTACCATGCGGTACGTTTGTTGCCGCCGACGGCACCTCCAGATAAATCTGGGGGACTGTCCGGCGCTAGAAATACTTTGTCAGAGGATAAGAGTTTACCTTTAAGGGTTCAGGTGGATGCAGTTACTGCAGCTATTCAAGAAGCAAAGAATAGAGGGGAACTATCAGGAGATGATTTGGTGGAGTTTGGAGTAGAAGTTCAACTTAATCCAGTAGAAATTGTCATGGACGCTGCGTTGAATCCGCAGCGGGAGTGGGAAGCCTTTACCTCTTAGGGTTTTGAGGGAAGTTAAGCAAGCAGCAAAGGAATATGGTGTTAGATCGCCATATACTCAGGCATTGTTAGAAGCAGTTGGTTATGGAAATAAAATGATTCCGGCTGACTGGAAAGCTCTGTTGAATATGATTTTAACTCCAGCTCAATATTTGGTGTTAGATCAGAAATGGAGACAGCTGGCAGTCCAGAGGGGAACAGCAAATGTTACCCCAGATCAGCTTTACGGAGCTGGTAATTTTACAACAGTGGAACAACAGAGAGATGGTATGCCTGATGAGGGGTTCGTTCTTCTCCCACAATTAATTTTTCAAGCCGTAGGGGCTCTCCCTGATGGCGAAGGTGGTGAGAAGACCTTTACTAACATCAAACAAGGGAACAATGAACCCTATGAAAATTTCATTAGCAGATTGAAATTGGCTATTGAAAGACAAATTGATAATCAATTCGCCCAGAAAGAGTTGCTTTTAAAGTTAGCAGTAGAACAAGCTAACACAGATTGCAGAAAGATTTTAAATCCACTTGTAGCAAGTGGAGAGCGAGAAATCGCGGATTTGATTAATGCATGTAGGAAGGTTGGGAGTCAGTCTTTTAACATGGAAACTTTAGCTTTGGCTTTACAAGCAGGACATGCTCAAAAGGGGAATTGTTTCAATTGTGGGAAGCCTGGACATTTTAAAGCGCAATGTCGGGCTCCTGGAGGAGGTCAAAGTCAGCAGAATAAGAGATCAATGGGACAGGGTGTTCGTTCTAAATCAGTGTGCCCAAAATGTAAGAAAGGATACCATTGGGCATATCAGATGCTCCTACAGTTTTTACTGATGGAGGGAAAGTTTTTGGTGCTTGTGTTTGGAAAGATAAATCTGGAATTTGGCATACAAAAGTGACTTCAGAGCAGAAGTCTGCCCAGCAGGCAGAACTTGCTGCTGTAGTTTTGGCTTTTCAAAATTTTCACAATCAGGATTTTAATTTAATAGTGGATTCATTGTATGTGTATAATTTGTTACCCTTTGTAGCAGGTTCTTATTTGTCTCCTGGAATATCACCTGATATTTTAAGATTGCTTTTGCTGTTACAAGGATGTTTGGAGCAGCGTGTGAATGTGTGTTTTGTTGCTCACATTCGTAGTCATAGTAATTTGCCTGGAATTTTATCACAAGGTAATGCCAAAGCTGACAGTGCTGTAACTTCAGTCCTCACTGTCCAGCCATGGGACAGTCATAGTTATTTTCATCAAAACGCTAAAGCATTGGCACAGCAATTCAAACTTACTACTGCAGAAGCTGCTGCCATAATTCAACAATGTCCAACTTGTTCAAAACAGGGCACGACTATCCCTATGGGAGTTAACCCCAGAGGGTTGAAACCTTCAATGATTTGGCAAATGGATGTTACTCAATATCAGTCATTTGCACCCTGGAAGTATATACATGTGACTGTGGATACTTACTCAGGATTTTTAATGGCTACCCCTCAAAGAGGTGAGATGGTTAAACATGTCATCAATCATTGCATTAAGACTTTTTCAGTTGCTGGTACACCTAAAACTTTAAAAACTGATAATGGTGCAGCTTATCGGAGCACCGTTTTTGATCAGTTTTGCAAACAATGGTCCGTGGAACATAAATTTGGGATTCCATACAATTCTACTGGGCAAGCTATTGTAGAACATCATAATGCCACGCTCAAGACCATGCTGACTAAATTAAATAAAAAAGGAGGGAAGCTCCTGGGGCTTCCGGCGATTCAAGATCAATTAAATCTAGCTTTATATACTTTAAATTTTTTAAATTTGTCTGGTAACCCCCTGCAGCGCGGCCAGCAGGCATTTTTCTTCTCCTTCTACAGATGCGGTGAGACCTCGGGTGTTGGTGCGGTTCCTTCCGGATCCGGCATGGGTTCCTGCTGAGCTGATAATGTGGGGACGTGGTTATGCAGCAGTTGAACATCTTGGTCAAATTCGTTGGGTTCCTGGTCGGTGTGTTCGACCTGATCATTCGCAGGCACCCGTGAAGGAAGTTTCGGAGGAGCAAGATGGTGCATCTGTGGTTCCTGATTCTCTTGATGCTGATGGCTCGGACGCGGCGCTGTGAAGACTGGGAAAAGATGACTGCTTACCTGAGATTACCAACTTGTATGCAGCAGGTTTCTTTGGGGAACCGGACTAAATTAATCTGCAAACAGCGGTATCCTTTGGTTTTTCCAGCATATTGGTCCTGGCATAAGGATCAAGACATTCTTTACTCGGGACCTGATAAGGATATTATATCTTCAGCCTGTGCAACAACTCTGATCCTGTTTAATGTTTCTGTTTCAGACTATGGACAATATCAGTGTCAATTGGAGTTGCCTAAGTTACATTATACAGACTCTCTTGCTATGAACTATAGGGATATTCATATTTTAAATAATTTTACTGTTGCTATGTTTAATGATACTATAAAGAATATTAAGATGATTAATGTAGAAATGTCTGAAATTCGTAAAGTTACTTTGCAAAATCGATATGCTTTAGATATTATGTTAGCTGCTCAAGGAGGAGTTTGTGCTTTAATTCATTCGCATTGCTGTGTTTTTATACATAATTATGAGCCAAACATTACAAAGACTGCTCAGGACATGGAAGATCATATTGCTCAGCATCAATCTGGAGCCGATGGGTTTAATGCATCATTCTGGGACAGTCTGTGGTCCTGGCTTCCTGATGGATCATGGTTTCGCTCCTTATTGCAAGGGGTTGTTATTATTATTGCTATATGTATCTTATTATGTTGTTTTATTCAATGTATTCCTAATCTATTACAAATGTGTACCTCAGTCTTCCAGCGTGTGGGATCAGGTCATGAGGGAACTGTGTACTATGCCACTAAAACACCCCCTATCTTTGAATAAATAAAAAAGGAGGGAATGTGGTAATATAATCTATTGATCATTTTATCATTTTCTGTAAGGCCTTTGAAATACTAGCAATAGGTCTAGGGATATAGACATTCTTGGTGGGGGTAGGAGTACCTTTGCTCATGAGTGTCTCATCCTGTTTTGATCTGCAAGTTTAGAATGAACAGGAAAATAGGTAAAAGTTCAAGATACACAGTTGTGCTTTCTCATGGGACTTTCCAAACTTTCCCATGAGACTTTCCGTGGCTGTATGATCTCATCCTAGCAAGGTAACATCTGGGACTTTCCAAGATTGTATGTTCTCATGCTGGTGAAGTAATCTCCTGTAGAGGTCATTGTTTCTGAATATACATACTGTATTTTTGCTTGTGTTTTTTCTCAATAAATACTGCTACCTGAGTTCACTCAGGGCTGGCATTTTCTCAGACATTTCCCTGTGTCTCATTTCGAATGTCAGTCCACCATACTATGCTTTGACATTTCCAACAATTGGGGCTCGTGTTGGGGTGCATCTTCGCCAATCTTGAAGGGGGCAGGTGCCATCTATAAAACATTTTATATGCGTTTTCTTTATAAGCTGCTGATTTCGTGATCTTAATGTTCCTGTTCCAGATCCTTTCCCATTCTGCTAGCGTAATGCTCCGTCCCACGTTTCTGCTCCACGCAATCATATTTCCTTTGACAATTTCTTGTTCTAATTCAGTTTCTAATAAATGTTTGTAAAATTTAGATATATTTTTTTTTGCTCGGTCCTAATAGAATTTTGTCTAAAGTCTGTAATTTATTGTAGATTCCAAATTCCTTAATATCTTGTTTATATCTACTATGAATTTGAAGGTACACCCACTGATCAATTTTAAATCCTCGCTCTTGTAATTCTTGTCGGGTTTCCAATTTTCCTTGTGGGTCTAATAAATTTTCGTACTTAATCATTTTAGTTATATCCAAATTATTAGGGTGTACTATCGCTTCCATTGGAGATAGCCAAATCGGTATTTTTAGATAAAGTTTTTTACATACTTTTTTCCAATTGGTTAATAGAGAGTCCCTGATAAGATGCCTATGGAAATATGATTGCCTGGGTTTCCCAGTTTCCCACAGAAAGGCATGCCATCCTTTCTGCATATCGTGGCCTTCTAATATTAGTGTTCTTTTGTTAGTTAAATTCACCCATTCCTTTATCCATAGTAGGGTGGCTGCCTTGTAATATACTTCCCAGTTTGGCAGGCCTAACCCTCCTCTGCTTTTCAAATCTTGTAGGGCTTTTACATTAATCCTAGCTTTTTTCCCCTGCCAAATAAATTTCAGTGTTATCTTATTTAATTCCATAAAATTTTTTTTATTTAATTTGATTGGAATTGTCTGGAATAGATATAGAAATTTTGGCAGAATATTCATCTTAATCAGAGCAATCCTGCCCAATAAGGAAAGTTGTAATGTACTCCAGGAATCTAAATCTTTCTTGGATTGTTGGAGAAGTTTGTCATAGTTGTTTTCTTTTAATGATTTGCTTTGTGGAGTAAGCCAAATTCCTAAGTATTTATTTTTTTTTGTCACCTGTATTCCCATTATTGTCTCTAGTTCTTTATTCTGGTCTCCTGTTAAATTTTTAGACATTAATTTCGTTTTACCCCTATTAATTTTAAATCCTGCGACTTCTCCAAATCGTTCTAGTTCTTCTAATAAGTTATGTCCTTTTTCTATAGGCTCCTCCAGAAAAAAACCAAATCATCAGCGAAGGCTTGTACTTTGTACTCTTCTGATTTAATCCTCAGTCCTCTAATTCTCGAATTTTGCCTAATATACGTCAAAAGAGATTCTAGGGCGAATATGAAAAGCAGAGGAGAGAGAGGGCAACCCTGTCTAACCCCTTTTTCTATTTTTATCGGATCAGTTTGTTCCCCATTTATTAGAATATTTGCCTGTTGAGTATGGTAAATTGTAGTGACGACGTTTTCGAATCTAGTGCCAAGGTTCATATTGTATATTTTTTGAATTAAAAAATGCCAATTTAAATTGTCGAATGCTTTTTCAGCGTCCAAAAACATAAAAGCAAATTGTTTTTTCCGGATGGGCTTCGTAGTATTCTGAAATGTCTATCACTGTTCTTAGATTATTCTTAATTTGTCGAAATGGGAGAAATCCATTTTGATCTTCATGGATATGTGTGTTTAGAACCTGTTTTAGTCTATTAGCTATTATAGAAGAGAATAGTTTGTAATCTGCATTCAGGAGCGAGATTGGTCTATAATTATTAATAAGTCTATGGTCTAGGTCCTCCTTCGGGATCAGCGAAATTAAGGCTCCCCTCCACGAGTCCGGCATCTTGGCTGCTAGGAGTACCTCATTGAATACTTCCAGCATCAGTGGTCCAATTTGTTCTATGATTGTTTTGTAAAGTTCTACAGGTATCCCGTCCAGTCCTGGCGCTTTATTGTTACTTTGCTTCTCTATTACTGACTTCAGTTCGGACCATGTTATATTTTTGTTTAATAATTCTATCTCTTCCTCTCCAATTGCTTTTTCGTTTGCTTCCTCTAGATATTTCATTATTTTGTCCTCACAAACGTCTTCCTTTTTGTATAATTTCCTGAAGTATTTAAAAGTGATCTCTTTTTTCTTCTCTATCTCCTCTTGCAAATTGCCCCTCTCGTCCATTAATTGGTGTATCAATCTTTTTTCTTTCATTTTCTTAAGTTTGTGGGCTAACCATCTCCCTGGCTTGTTTACCCATTGAGTGATCTTAAAAGGAATATACAATGTAAAAATATCCATTCCCATTAGAGCTTTGGTTCTCTTACGCCCTTTTTCTATAAGAGAAGCCATTTGTGCTGCTCTAGTAAAAATAGATGTTTTTGGAGTGTGTGGTAGATGTAGCCATTCCAAGATATGAAGATTTTTTGCATTAGATATTTGAACAATTATTGCAGTCAGTAGTTGATGAGTAGAAAGGATAGCAAGAGAAGGTGGTTAAAGACAGGAAAGGTCGGGCCCAGTTTATGGTACCCAGATATTGCTGAAGTTGAACCAAGGTGGGTTGAGAAGACAGAGACAGAGAGTTTTACTCAGAAAAGCGATGGGCTGGTATTGCCCCTCCCTTTCTCTGATATTTTGGTGGAATCAATCTATGTTCTCTGAAAAGAGCAGCCCACTAGGGGTCGCCCTCTCATTTCTTTTTCTTTGCTACTTTCTTGTTTACTTTCAAACAAACATCCAGAATTCCCTCATTGCATTCACAGACATACACATCCTTCTCAATTTGTCAAAGCCTCTTTCCTTCCTCCAAACAACAAATCCACAAACCATCTCTCTCCTTCCTACTTCCATTTCCTTCCTTCATCTTTATCATCAAATCTACGTGCAATAAACAATCTTAGCTTCCCACTCTTGTCTTCTCAAGTACATCAGAAATTGTGGAAAAGCAGAACAATAGAGTAGCAAGACATTATTTACATAGTATTGACACATGGTAGAGTTTTAGCAAAAGATTCCATTAATCAATAATGAGTTTTGTGTTAAGTTGAGACATAAGATCACGGCCCCACAGGTTGAACAGACACAACAGAGAAGTTATAAAAGACAGTTAAATGATTTGTTCTAAGATGGAACACACTGAGAATAAGAATGAAAAATCTGTGGGGTCCTTGAAGAATTTTGTTAAAAGACAAAGAAGGTTGAGAAGGACCTTTCTCATGATGGGATAACCCCCTGCCCCCATCTGAATCTCATCCTGTGGAGTACGGGATGGCTCCCTGACAAAGAAGATGGTCCAGGGTAACAGCTTGAGGAAGGCCAGCTGTTGCAACAGATTGAACTGCTAAGCGATAGTCATTGTGCCAAGCAGCAAGTTGAGAAGATGTCAGAGAAAAGAATCCTTTAATCAGTGCCTTCTGAAAGGTATTACGAACAGGCAAGGAGGCAGGAGAATCAGTGGAGTTGATAGGGTTAACATCAGGAATGTGAGGTGGGTTGTAGGGAGGAGGGGGAGGAGGGGAAGAAGTGTCAGGATATGGAGGTGGTAAGGAAGAATTTGTATCAAGATGAGCTGCAAGAGGCTTGGAAGTTTTTAAATTAGAAGAAGGGGAATCAGAGGAAACAGGAGAAAAAGATGTTTCAGGAAGACTAGAAGAAGGATAAACAATTGTTATAGCAGCCATTATCATTCTCCAAGAGATAAGTATATCCATGGGAGCTCTGGGAATTTCATGTAAATATTTCCCTAATTTTTCCCATTGAGAATGGCTAAGAGTTCCAGCAGATGGATAGGCTGGACAGTGTGCCTCAATATAAATTATAAATTTATTTAAAGATTTCTTCGAAATTGGGTACACAGTTGTACCATTAATTTTCTGAAAGGAATTAGCCTTCTTCACTAGACTATAAAGTTCGTCCCTGTGCCCTGACGAAACTTGAGAAAGTGAGGAGCCCATTACTTACGATTCGTACGAAACCTATGCCAGGTGCGTAGCAATGGGAGTGAAGGCGATGCACCTCTAGCCAGAAGTCACACCTTGGAACCAGAAAGTCGAAGAGATCCCGGACGAATCAAGGGATCCCGGACGAGCCCCCAGCTGTCGCGTTGAGCGACCGGTCTGTTGTTTCGATCTTCTGGTTGATTGCTGAATTCCTCTCAGAACGGGACCCTCGCAAGAGTGAGATACAGAGAAGCCCTCGCAAGGGCGAAGTTTGGCAAAAGCAGGACCCTATCCAGGGTGAGTTTGAGCAGCGGAACCCTAGCCAGGGTGATTGAGGGACTCTCGCAAGAGTGATTGCAAAGCGGAAAGAAAAAAGAACACAAGACGAAGATTTCTTTAGGTGAGGCAGCGCATTGCCTGGGGCAGATGGAATTGTCCCAGCTGAGCCTGAGACAGATGGATTGTTCAGGCTGCCAGCTTGCTCTACGCTGTCCTCTTTTATTGTGCTGAATCAAAGAAGGGGGTGCAGGGGGATAGCAGGAAGACAAAGAAGTTACAAACTTTATCTTTGAGTCCAGGCTACGTGATACAAGTAACGAACTTTCTGACTGATAAACATGTTTTACCGAATACACATCTTTTATCTGACACAGACCTCAGTGAAACTAATCTTATCAACTTTAGCTTCTTCCTGTCAGTTCTTTTCCTGTCAGCTTAGTGAACTTTGCTCTGAGAGGTATACGTGCTGAGCAGGATTTGTCTTATGGAAAAATACTGAGACAGAATAGCCACAGAAGAAGATACCTAAATCATGGTCAGAAGCCTATATTACACTTATTCCAAAAGAGGAGGCCGACCCATTACAAATCAAGAACTATGGACCTATTTCCCTACTAAACGCACATTATAAAATCTTTGTTTCAATATTGGCACAAAGACTTAAAAAATACTTAAACAATTTTATCCATCCTGATCAAAATGGATTTCTGCCAAAGAGACAAATTAAAGAGAATATGAGAGTAATCTTGGACACTTTGGAAAACTACTAGACATACCCTGAAAAACAAATGGCTTTGATATTCTTAGATGCACAGAAGGCATTTGACAATGTGAATTGGCGATTTATGTTATTACAGCTGGAACAGATGGGTTTTGGTAAAAAATTCATCCAAGCAATAGAAGCTATATATCATAAGCAAACAGCAAAGGTAATGATAGAGGGAGAACTGACAGACTCTATTGATATAAGAAAAGGAACAAGACAAGGGTGCCCACTATCACCATTGTTTTTTGTGTTAACCTTGGAAGTGCTAAACAGAAATATTAGAGAAGAAAAGGACATAAAAGGGATGAAAATTAAAAAAAGGAAATTGCAAGCATTTGCAGATGATCTGGTTTTCATTTTAGAAGACCTACTAGAAATAGCATTAAAATTGATAGAAAAGATAGAGGTATATGGGAAGGTGGCTGGTTTGAAAATAAATAAAGACAAAACAAAGATTTTGACAAAGAATATGTTATCAAGACAAAAGGAAGAACTGGCGGATGTATTGAAAATCCAGGTCACAAATAAGATCAAGTACTTGGGGATACATTTGACAGCAAGATGTAGTACACCCAAAGAGAATAACTATACTAAACTTAAGCAGCAGATAGCGCTAGATTTGGCAAAATGGGAAAATTTACAACTGTCATTAATAGGGAGAATATCAACAATCAAGATGAATAAATTACCCGGAATTTTATATTTGTTCCAAACAATTCCAATTAGGCTTGGAAAATATTATTTTGAAGATTTAAATAAAATTGTGTTGAAATATATATGGCAAGGTAAGAAAGCGAGAATAAAATTAAAACTTTTGCAAGATGCTAGAATAAGAGGAGGATTTGGTTTGCCTAATTGGGAGTTTTACTACCAAGCTACAAATTTGATGTGGCTTAAGGAATGGATAACATTAAGAAATGCTAGATTGTTGACATTAGAAGGACATGATCTGTTGTTGGGGTGGCATGCTTTCTTATGGTATAAAGGAACTAAAACAAAGGGGTATTTTAGAAGACATTATATACATGAGTCTCTGTGGTTAAATTTGGAGAAGACTAAAAGACAATGTTATTTGAAAATTCCAGTCTGGCTATCGACTATTGAAGCATTTTCTTATCCTATAATATACAAAAAGGAACAAACAGATATAGTGAAATATTGAATGAAAAGGGTGAACTTAAATCTATGCAAAAACTAGAGGAACAAGGTATAAAGATGAATTGGTTTTCATATGCGCAAATACATTCAAGGTTTGACAAAGATTCTAAAACAGAAGGTTTCTATGATAAACTGACTGATTTAGATAAGATGTTGACAGGTACTGATGAAAAGGTGATTAAAAAAATGTATGAATATCTGTTAGAAATTAAACTAGAAGAAGAACAAGTCAAAGAAAGAATGATTGCTTGGGGGAAGAATTTTGGATATGGGAAGGATCTAGAGAAATGGCAAAAATTGTGGCCTCAAAATTATAAAATGACAATGTCAATGGCATATAAAGAAAATTTGTATAAGATGTTTTACAGGTGGCATTTCCCCCTGACAAGAATAGCAAGAACGTTCAAGAATAAATCCGAAAAATGTTGGAAATGTCATCAGATATCTGGCTCATATTACCATATGTGGTGGAATTGTGCGGATGCCAAAAAATATTGGACTAAAATCCACACATGGTTGGAAAAATGACAAAAAAGCATATAGACTTGAAACCAGAGATATTTTATTGGGAATTTTACCTGAAATATATAGTAAAAAATTGAAATATTTGATTGTAAATGTATTAACAGTGGCTAGGAATGTATTTGCTAAAAACTGAAAAAATGAGAAAATACCAACACAGGAGGAAGCTATTAAGAAAATATTGGAATGTGCTGAAATGAGTAGATTGACATTTGAAACCAGAGAACAAGATGATAAACAATTTTATAAAATTTGGGATCTATTCTATCAATGGTTAGACAATAAAACACGATAATGAAATATGCAGATTTTTAGAACATAATATATAAAGATGTATTTTTTATTATATCTACAAAATGATTATAGGATAGATTTGAGATGATAATATGAACTGTCATAAAACAAATTAAGTAAAATATGGATTATCTTGTAAAACATGAATGAATAATAGTATACTCAAATGATTGGTTAACAATGATATTAACGTATTTAGGAATATTTGATTAACAATATGAGAACATATACAATGTAATTGTAATTGAAGACTACTAAGTGAAAGCACAAAACAATTTGTAAA
The DNA here is from genome assembly GCF_049901735.1 of Notechis scutatus. Classification (NCBI taxonomy): domain Eukaryota; kingdom Metazoa; phylum Chordata; class Lepidosauria; order Squamata; family Elapidae; genus Notechis; species Notechis scutatus. The sequence goes on from NC_142025.1 coordinate 114,913,710, forward strand.
CCAACCGACACACTGTATGCACATATATGAAAGATGGTTTGATGTTTTTATGCTGTATTTGTTTATGTTTGTCTTAAAAACAATAAAACTTTTTTTAAAAAGGAAAAAAAAACAGACCCAGAAAACTATAGACCAATCAGCCTAGCATCAACACCCGGGAAGATACTGGAAAAGATAATAAAAAACAGATCTGCCAACATCTAGAAACAAGTAAAGTAATAACAAGCAGTGAGGATGGGTTTGTTAAAAACAGATCATTCCAAACCAATCTTATTTCATTCTTCAACCCAGTGATTAAATTAGTGGACCAGCAAAATACTGTGGACATAATACATTTAAACTAAGCAAAGCATTTGACAAAGTAGACCACAACCTACTTCTTAGTAAGCTCAAGAAAAGTAGAATAGATAGCACCACCACTAGATGGACTCACAACTGGCTGGCAAACCGCACTCAATGAGTAGTCCTTAATGGGTCTAAGTCTACATGGAGGAAAGTAAGTAGTGGGGTGCCACAAGATTCCGTCTTAGGCCCAGTACTCTTCAATATCTTCATTAATGACTTAGATGAGGGAATAGAAGGGGAACTTACCCAATTTGCAGATGATACTAAGCTGGCAGAAATAGGTAACCCCCAAGAAGATAGGCTCAAGATCCAGATGGATCTTGACAGACTAGAAAACTGAGCTGTATCTAACAAAATAAAATTCAATGTAGAGAAAAGTAAAGTCCTACATTTAGGCAAAAAACCCCAAAAATACACATATAGACTGGGCGAAACCAGGTTCAATAGCAGTAACTGTGAGAGGGATCTTGGAATCCTAGTGGGCAACCAGCTAAATATGAGCCAACAGTGTGCAGCAGCAGCCAAAAAAGCTAATGCAATCCTAAGTTGTATTAACAGAGGGATACAATCGAGATCAAGTGAGGTACTAATACCACTCTATAAAGTCTTAGTAAGGCCACATCTAGAGTACTGCATCCAGTTTTGGTCACCACACTATAAAAAAGATGTTGAGACTCTAGAAAAAGTACAGAGAAGATCAACCAGGATGATTAGGGGACTGGAGGCTAAAACATACAATGAACAGTTGCAGGAAATGGGCTTGGCTAGTCTAGTAAAGAGAAGGACCAGAGGAGACATGATAGAGGTCTTCCAATATTTGGGGGGCTGCCACAGAGAGGAAGGGGTCAAGTTATTTTCTAAAGCACCTGTAGGCCAGTCAAGGAATCATGGATGGAAACTGAACAAGGAGAGATTTAACCTGGAAATAAGGAGAAACTTTCTGACAGTGAGAACAATCAACCAATGGAACAGCTTGCCCTCGGAAGTTGTAGGAGCACCATCACTTGAGACTTTCAAGAAGAGATTGGACTGCCATTTGTCAGAAATGGTGTAGGATCTACCACTTGGGCAGGGGTTTAAACTAGATGACTTACAAGGTCCCTTCCAACTCTGATTATCTGTTATCTGTTATGATTCCTGATTCTTGATTAATGTTTTTTTCCTGTCTCTTGATGAATGTATATTGAGAGTATTTGCACCAACAAATTCCTTGTGTGTCCAATCACACTTGGCCAATAAAGAATTCTATTCTATTTTTCTATTCCAATAAATTCTATTCTATTCTATTCTATTTCATTTTACTTCATTTTCCTTTTACATTAGTTTCCTTTATTTTCATTTCATTTCATTATTTTATTTTTACTGTATATCAAACCTATACTGTTGTAGAGCGGCGGTTACAGAAGGGAGACGGAGCCAGGATAACGCTAACAACTTTATTCAGGGAATAAAGGGTCACCGCGGCTTCAGATGCAATCTGACAGCCAGCTGGCGGCGACAGCTGATGCCGTTTGACAGCTCCCTTTATAGCCGGCTGTCAAACGGCATCAGCCAATGGGAGCGTTCGGCGCTCCCGCTCAGGCAGCGGACCAGAAGGAGAACTGCTGTCAAGTGCTAAATACATAACACTCCTTCCCCTGGTCGCGCGCATGCGCAGTCCATAAATCGTAATGGCGGTCTTCGTCGCGACCGGACCTTCGCGGTTCTGGAGGCTGGGCGGCTGCAGCACAGTTCTTCTTGCCTTCTGCGGTGCCAGGCGTCTGTGGAGGGTCGATGGCTGTTCCGGACCTGTCATCTGGCGGCTGCTTTGGTAAGTCTACGCGCGGTGGATAGTTGGCTGGAAAGTCGGGCCTCTGGTAGACCGGGTAGTGCTGCGGGGCGGCTGCGGCAGGCGGTGAGTAGACCGGGTAGCTCGGCGGCGGGTTGCCCTAGGCTCTCGGCGGCGGGCGAGGTCCAGCGTCTCCGGAGTTGGTCGATGTGCCTTCTCCAGGTTCTCCCATCTTCCAGGAGGATTTTGTAAGACCTGGGCCCTGTAACAGAAACTATCTGCCCTGGCAGCCATAATGGTTGCCCTGCATAGTTCCTGGCATATACCAGGTCCTGCAGGGCTAAACCCCTGGCATGGCTGTCAGATGCCAGGGGTGTGCTGGAGGCGTAGTAGGGGTGCAACCTGTCCAGGGTTGTCCTGAGTCGCCTGCCCATTAAAAGTTCAGCAGGTGACTTGTTGGTGGTGGGGCATGGTGTGGCATGCTGTGTGAGCAGGTACGTGGATAACTTGGAGTGCCAGTCTGCCATGCTCAGCTTGGCTAAAACCTCCTTGGCTGATCTAACGCCCTCTCGGCCAACCCATTACTAGCAGGGTGAAAGGGTGCTGTGAGTGCGTGTCTGATGCCAAGGTTGGCTGCGAAGATGGCAAACTCATTTGAGCTGAACTGAGGCCCGTTGTCTGACACCAGGGTGTCTGGCAGTCCATGCGTGGCGAACAGCTGGGTCAGAACCCTTGTGATGGCTTGTGTTGTGGTGGAAGTCAGCATGGCCACTTCGGTCCATTTAGAAAATGAGTCCACAACCACCAAGAAAGTCTTTCCCATTATGGGACCAGCTAGGTCAATGTGAACCCTGGCCCAGGGTGCCCCCGCATCCTCCCACCTGGTGGGTGTGGCTGTGGGTGGAGCTGCCCTTGTCGCCTGGCAGGCCTGGCATGCGTTGACCCAACTCGTAATTTGGGCATCTAGTCCAGGCCACCAAACGTAGCTTCGGGCCAATGCCTTCATCCTCACCATGCCCGGATGTCCCACGTGCAGTGCCCTTAGAACTGGTTCTTGCAAGGAGGCAGGAATGACTACCCTTGTCCCCCACAACAGGCAGCCCTGAATTTCTGACAACTCCTGCTTGCGGGTCCTAAAGGGAATTAACTCAGGGGCAAATTGTATATCCGGCCACCCCCTTCCCACCCAGTCCAGGACTTGCGAAATCAATGGATCTTTTTTTGAGTGTGCAGCAACATCCCCAGCTGAAACTGGGAGGTCCAGTCCCGTGCACTCGAAGATTGCGTGGATGGGAGCTGGGTCCTCGACTGGCGTAGGCAGGGGGCATCTGCTGAGGGCATCTGCATGGCTCAGGTTTATTCCGGGGCGATGGATCAAGGTATATGAATAAGCGGCCAAAAAAAGAGTCCATCTGGTCATTCTTGGGGAAAGTACCTGTGGGGTTTGCTTGTCTCCAGCTAACAGTCCTAAAAGCGGTTTGTGGTCTGTTACCAGTTCAAAATAATGGCCATAGAGAAACTCATGGAACTTTTTTACAGCAGCTACAGCAGCCAAAGCCTCCTTATCGATCTGGCTGTAGTTTCTCTCAGCAGGAGAGAATGTCCTAGAAAAGTAGGCAATGGGTGCCTCTGATCCATTTGAAAGTCTGTGGCTTAGAACTGCTCCTATCCCAAAAGGTGAGGCATCAGCTGCGAGTACTAGGGGCAAGTCCTTGCTAAATTGCACTAGAACTGCGTTTGAAGTCAATAGGGACTTCACTGCTCGGAAAGCGTTGGCTTCTATCTGCCCCCAGTGCCAGGGGACATTCTTGTCTAGGAGCCTATGCAGGGGCTCAGCTACAGAGGCTTTGTGGGGTAAGAAGGAAACATAGAAGTTTAAAAGTCCTAAAAAGGCCTGTAGTTCTACCTTGTTAGAAGGCGTGGGTGCATCGTGAATGGCTTTGACTTTGCTTTCAATAGGGTGAATTCCCGAGGAATCAATTTGATAACCCAGGAAGTCTACTTGACTGGTAGCTATGGTGCATTTTTCTTTTTTCAATTTGAGCCCATTTAGTCTAAACCTGTCAAGGACAGACCTAACCCTGAGTAACAACTGTGACTTGCTGGAGGCCAATACTAAAATGTCGTCAAAGTATGGGACCACCCCGGGTAGGCCCTGGAGGATTCTTTCCATGAGTGATTGGAATATGCCAGGGGCTACGCTGACCCCAAACTGTAAACGCTTACATCTAAACGTACCCCTGTGTGTTACTATGGTTTGAAGGTCAGCTGTTTGTTGGTCCACAGGGAATTGTTGGTATGCCTGGGACATGTCCAATTTAGCAAAGATTAGGCCTGGCTCAAATGGGTGAAGCAGGTGTTGAATAACCGGTACTGGGTATGTGCTAACTTGAAGGAAACGTTTGATGGACGTCTTATAGTCCGCGCAAATTCTCACACTGCCATCCTTTTTTAAAGGTGTAACTATGGGTGTCTCCCACCTTGCAAAGTCTACCTGTTCTAAAACTCCTTGATTTATGAGTTTGTCCAGCTCTGCGTCTAATTTGGGCCTAATGGCAAAGGGAACTCTTCGAGGTTTCAAACGGACTGGGGTGGCTTGTGGACCCACATTGAAGGATATGGGGGTGCCTGTATAACAGCCCAGGTCACTGCTGAAAACATCAGCGTAGTCGTTAAAAAGGGCATCAACTTCAGAGTTTCTGACAGTGTGAATCCCTGTTATGCTAAGCCCCAGGGCAGGGAACCAATCCAGTCCCAGCAGACTAGGCAGGGCACCATCAACAACTACCAGTGGCAAGTAACCTCTAAAGTTTTGGAATTGAATAAGGAATCTTCCCTTACCCAGGACGGGGATGGTCCTTCCCTGGTAGTCCCGAAGATTCAGGTGGCAGGTGGTCAGCTTCCTCCTTGGGAACGAAGGCAGCATCTTCTTTAACGTGGACCATGCAATGATGGAGAGGGTTGACCCGGTGTCCACCTCCATATGGCAGGGTTTACCTTCTAAAAGAAGAGAAACGCTTATTTTGTTAGGGTTAGTGGAGACGCTACCTGCGTAATAACAAGTGTAGCAGCTTTTTACTTGCCTTTGGAAAGAGGCAGAGGTTCGGGATCTTGGGACAGGGGCTTGTTCAGCTTGACAAACTCTGGCTATATGCCCTTGCTTCTGGCAGTTCAGACAAATAGCATTTCTGAATCTGCACTTGGCTCTAGGGTGGTTTCCCCCACAACTCAAACAAGGGGATTGTTGTTTGGTGAACTGGCTGTTGTTTCTCCTTGGTGGAGCTAAAGGTGCTCTAGGGCGTGTGAGGCGATTTATTTCTAATGGCTCCTCTATTTCCTCCTGGGAGGCTTCATCGTAGTGGACTGTAGCCGTCCCTTGTCTAATGGAAGTACCTTGAATCTCAGCTGCAGACACTTCTGATAGCTCAGCAGCTTGAGCTTCTTCTAGGGCTAGGGCTAGGTTGAGATCTTTCTTGGCTAATAACCTACGTTGCAGCTTCAGATCTCTAACCCCCCCCACAACTTGGTCAAGTAGCATATCATCAAGGTAGTCCCTGAACCCACAGTGGATGGCAGCAGATCTTAGAGCTGCCATATATTGGCTTATGGTTTCTCCCTCAGCTTGAACCCTTCTCCTAAAGGCTAGCCTCCTAGCTATCTGAGAGGGTTTGGGGGAATAATGGCTGGCTAGAATATCCTTCAGCTCTTCCCAGGGAATAGACTTAATGGATCGTGGTGACACTAATGCTGAGGCAGTGTCGAAAACTGTAGCCCCACAAAAACTTAAAAAATAAGACCTTTTCCTCAGGTCTGTAGCCCTAGACAAATCTATAGCGTTTAAAAAACATTCAAATCTATTAATGTAGGATTCCCAAGTCTCTGTTCCGGGCTGGAAATGTGGGAAGGTCGGCGTAGATGCCATTTGAGCGATAACCGTGGGTGTGCTAGGTGAGGAAAAATTCAGCGGTCGCTTTTAAAAAAGCGTTTCAGCAGCGCCTGTCAGCGGCGTTCGGCTCCTCAGCTTCGGAGCTTTGAAGTTCGCGCTCTTTTGGAGAGCGCCGGCGGCGGTGACTTCACTCGGTAATTAGCAGCTTCAGCTCTTTCTCTGTGTGACTTCGGCTCAATTGTTTCACCTGGACGTCTTTACTGCATCCCGCCCTCGTCGCCAGTGTTGTAGAGCGGCGGTTACAGAAGGGAGACGGAGCCAGGATAACGCTAACAACTTTATTCAGGGAATAAAGGGTCGCTGCGGCTTCAGATGCAATCTGACAGCCAGCTGGCAGCGACAGCTGATGCCGTTTGACAGCTCCCTTTTATAGCCGGCTGTCAAACGGCATCAGCCAATGGGAGCGTTCTATTCTATTCTATTCTATTTCATTTTACTTCATTTTCCTTTTACATTAGTTTACTTTATTTTCATTTCATTTTATTATTTTATTTTTACTGTATATCAAACCTATACTATTTCTATAAATAATTCGATGTGGTAAATGTATCCAGCACACAACTTACTCCAGTGGTAGGATTCATTTTTTACTACCAGTTTATTACAAAGAAAATTTGATCCTGTCAACCCTTCTACCATCCTATAAGACCTAATCTCTTCGTAGCTCAACCATCCTGCCAGAACTAATGAAATGAATGAGAATGAGATGTGAAATTTCTTCTTCCTCATGGAAAAAAAAGTCCAGTTGCCTTTTAAAAAAGAATCTTTGAGATTACCATGACTCCTTTGCCACAGAAACTGTAGCACCAGAGTTTCCAGCTGTGCCAGGGATATGGTCAAGATTCCAACTAATGAGCTCAAGCAAATCAAATATCCAAGGCTGGAAACTTCCTCAAACAGCTTCTTTATTGGATACATCATATCAACACACTTAAATGGAAGACCAACTCTAAATATTTCCAAGGATTTCAGTATAATCAAAAGAGCAAATGATTCCCTTCCCAAGTGTTACTGGTCACATTATCCAATTAAATGAATTGGTGGGCTCTTTAGGCACTACCATCCTTTTTCATCTGACATTTGTGAAGATGACCTGTTCCCAAGAGAAGGATCAGTGTTTTGTCTGGCAATGCATTCCAAACTCTCCCCCTCCCAAACACACCTGAATAGCATGTGGTATATGAGAAATGAGAAATGGTTCCTGCCAGGTTCAGTTTGAAGTTGACAAGTATTGGTTGCATCAAATTCTGCATCTTTAATGTTATTTGGAGGGTTGTGGAAGGGAACAGATTGCATAAATTGTGTAGTGTAGCATCGACTGTGACATGGTCAGCTGCTGCTTCTGCTTTTTTTGATCAGATGTCATTCTGGTGTTTTCCATTGCTCCCCCAGTAAAGAATTGTAGGAGTGGAGATTAATGTCAGACAGAAAAAAACAGGCACATACATCAAGGGTTCAAATAATCTAATTTTTTGCTTAAAGTCCATGCAAAGGAATATACTCAAATAATGGTCATCCTTTTTTAAATTTCTGTTAAACTTACAAGAATCACAAACTCAATAAATTTAACATTTGAAAAAGAATTAACAAATCTAAAGTTCATATACTATCATTCTGTGTTAAAAAAAAATTTTTAAATGCAAATCAGCTTTTTATTACATTTATGTAATTCTTTAGGAATTCAAACTATAAAAACCATGAAATGTCTCTACAAACATTAGACTACACTTGACCCAATATCTGAAATATCCTAAGACAATAAGAAAGCTAGATGACCAAAAATAGTTCAGTCAAATGAATGTTTAATAATTGATATTACATAAGCACAAGCTAGATTTATAAGGTTAGAATTTATATAACTTGTGAGTAATGGTAAAAAAAAGGATAACACAAAAGATTGTAACCAACTGACACACTGTATGTATATAATTGAAAGAGGGTTTTATGTTTTTATGTTTTGTTTGCATGTTTGTTGTAAAAAATAAAAAATTGTTAAAAAAACATAGAAAGCTAGATGACCAAAATCAATTGTGTTGAAAAGGAGAAAATATTAGGTTAAAGAATTTTAAAAAATGATGAAAGTTTAGATTATCAGAGTTGGAAGGGACCCTGTAGGTCATCAACTCCAACCCTCCACCTAAGCAGGAGACCCTAAACCATTTCTGACATTTCCTTTACTGAAAGGAAAGAAGCATGAGCATTGATTTTGAAATGTGCAATCATAGTAAATCTTAATAATCATGAACTTCTTACACAAACCTTTCTTTGACAGAAATAAAAACTTATATGTTCCTATCACTGTTATGTTTCCTATAGATAATAGTATTTCTAGTCATTTTTTCAGCAATTTTTTGAGCCAGAAAAATCACTGGATGCACTAATGTCTCTTTGTGAGTTTCTCCCTCTGGCTGAGGTTAGGCCGGAAAACAATGATGTGGCATTTTGGCAAAAATATGCACCCCAGTAAAGCAGCACTAGAGGCCAAGATGGAGAAGACCTCCACAGCTACCATGGCTTTTCCTTTTGTGCTCAGATAGGCTGGAAAGAAGGAGACACTGCAAAAGGCCAAGATGCTGAAGGTGATGAACTTGGCTTCGTTAAAGCTGTCAGGTAATTTACGGGCAAGGAAAGCCACAATAAAACTGGCAACAGCCAAGATACCCATGTAGCCCAAGACACAGTAGAAGAAGAAAGGTGACCCCTCATTGCATTGAAAAATCATTTCTTGGAGCTCTGAGTGCATGTCCAATTCAGTGAATGGTGGAGATGTTGACAACCAAAGAATATAAATAAATACTTGGAAGAGGGAACAGGAAACTACAATAGAAAAAGCCAATCTTTTTCCAACCCACTTCCTCATCTGAGATCCTGGTTTAGTGACCATGAAAGCCACAATCACAGTGATGGTTTTGGCCAGTACACTAGAAATGGCTACAGAGAAAGTGATGTCAAACATTGATTGTCGGAGAAGGCAGGTCACTTTGCCAGGTTGGCTGAGGAACAACAAAGAGGAGAGAAAGCAAAGCAGAAGAGAGGCAAGGAGGGTGTAGGTGAGGGACCAGTTGTTGGCTATGACAATAGGAGTGTCCCTGTGCTGAATAAATATTCCAAGAACCCAAGATGTCAACAAGAAGAAACAAAGAGCTGCTGAGGCTAAGCCAATCCCCAAGGTTTCTTCAAAAATTAGAAAAATTAGCAGTTTCAAGATACATCCATTCTTTTCTTTATTTGGATAATGATCTTCTGAACATTCAAAACAGTCTTCCATATCTGTAAGGAAAATCAAAGATATTTTTCATCTAAGCAATCCATATTATTGAGGGGTGCTCTGAGCTTGCTTGTTTCCTTGCAGAAAGTTACCCTAGTGATATAGCATCATCAATTCTAGGAAGGAGTGCTGTTTGCTGTCAGTTTATATTCTGGTGTCTTGCCTGTCTGTGTGGGTGGGGAAAGTCTTAGAGGTTTTTTGGCTTGGCTCTTTTTTGATGGCTCTTTGGCAGTTCCTTGACTGCCAAAGTATTGTTTACTTGATTGTTGGTCTGTGTATTAATACCACTCTATAAAGCCTTAGTAAGACCACACCTAGAGTATGCATCCAGTTTTGTTCACCACATTACAAAAAAGGTGTTGAGACTCTAGAAAAAGTACAGAGAGGAACAACCAGGATGATTAGGGGACTTGAGACTAAAACAGTTGAATGGAGAACAGGTACAGGAACTGGGCTTGGCTAGTCTAGTAAAGAGAAGGACCAGGGGAGACATCTTAACAGTCTTTCAATATTTGAGGGCTGCCACAGAGAGGAAGGGGTCAAGCTATTTTCTAAAGCACCTGTAGGCCAGACAAGAATAAGGGATGGAAACTGAACAAGAAGAGATTTAACCTGGAAATAAGGAGAAACTTTCTGACAGTGAGAACAATCAACCAATGGAAGACCTTGCCCTCAGAAGTTGTGGGAGTGCCATCACTTGAGACTTTCAAAAAGAGATTGGACTGCCATCTTTCAGAAATGGTGTAGGGTCTCCTGCTTGGGCTGGGGGTTGGATTAGATGACCTACAAGGTCCCTTCCAACTCTGATTATCTGTTATCTGGTTCATCTATGCTGATCTGGGTGCTCATTACTGGTGGAGAGTTGCTGGAGTCTTTTTGTTGTCTTTGGAGCTTACTGATTGTCTTATTTGCATAGACTACAGATGTTGTTAATGTCTGTATGTCTACTGATGGCTGATTTGTCAGAGTGTCAGGCCTCTATAAATTCCTTGGCATTTTTGGACTTGGCCTGGTCTACTATTGTCACATTTTTCCAATTGAAACTATAGTTGCATCTGTCTATATGTTGTGAAATTAAAGAATTTTCTTCATGACTTCTGATCATCACTTGTTGTTCATGGATGTGCTCTGCCGTCTTCTGCCTGTTTGTCCTACATAGTGGTTCTTGCACTTCTTACATTTATGTTGAGATGACTGGTTTTTTTCTTCTGGAGTTGCTCGGCTTTTTGATTTCCTTAGGATGTTTTGAAGGGCTTTAGTTGGCTTGTATGATTCCATGCAGTTGTATAGTCTGCTGGTGGTTTTTGAGATATTCTTGACGTATGACAATGTAATTCTTTTTAGGGTTTGAGTTGGTTATGCTATACATGGTTGAGTTATCAGAGAGTTTTTAATAAAATTGTGTCGGTATCCATTTTGTTGGAATGTGTTATATAGACGCTCAATTTCCTTAATCTGCTGTTCTGAATTGCTGCAGTGTTTGGGCTCATTTTCATTGGATATCCATACAACTAACAGCAAACAACACATCTTACTGGCATGGATAAGGTTACCTAGTTAAGGAAATAAAACATTTACAAGAAGAGAAACAAGCTCAGAATACCAAGGACTCCTCATTTCAACCCTGAGCTGCAAATATTCTCATTTCTTGGTATTCAATATTATTGAAAATCACCTTATTAATTTTATGCAACCAATTAATTTACTAAAATTTGCTAAGAATTCTTAGCCTACCATTTTGATTTGAAATCTTCCCTTCTGGGCATGGAACACAGTCATAGCAGCAGAACTGATCCCCTCAATCCTTTTCTTCCAGCATCCAGGGAAACAAGGGTCATTGCAACGAGAAAGTGGAGGAATCTGGTGATAAACATAAATGGTTTTGAAATTGGAAATATTTAAAACAGGTTTTTTTCCTTTATGGAGGAAAATTATTATTATTTTTATTTTCCAAAGACTAGATAAAACAATGTAGGAATTTTTTAAAAAGTAGAAATTAGAATGATGTACAAACTTTCCTGCTTGTAGGAAAGGGCAAAAAAATAGTAACACTTTATAACAATCACATGGAAGAGAACACTGAATTTATTAGTTTCATCCACAACTTAAAATGATGTAGAAACCACAATTATGTGGAAAAGGTCCTGTTTGAAGGGCAGGGAGAGTACGCAATTTCACAGACTGACAATTTCATGGAAACATGGCCACTGTTGTGATTTCAAATGGAAATTCAAATCAAATATACAAACATGGCTTTTATAATATCATTTTGTCAATTTAATGAGTTCTTGATCAACAAACAACATTAGGAAAAGAATACTCCACTGTTTCTTTAAAATCCAGGAATCAGATTTTGAAAAAGACTAGATTCAATATAGGATCATAATGGATTAAGGCATGGACAGTTCACTAATTCGATACTTGGTTAAAAAGCTGTATTCCATGCAATCATATCTTCATCAATCCATAATTCCTTTCCTTTTGGAGCCCGTCGATCCATCTTTCCAACTCTAACTCTCTGAAAGGATCTATTAGGAAATGTGATCAAGTTGGTGATGTCGAATCCACCGGTTGTTTCCCCTTTGTCATTCAGGAACACTCTATTCCCAGCTGAATTGTTAAAAGAAATCCCTTGAAGAAATGAATGGAGCTACTTGAAAGGGAATAGAAGAGAGAGAGGGAAGAAAACAACATATTCAAGTTTCATTCACTCATTCTTCCCATTCCAATAACTATGATTAAATATGTACACTTAGAAATTTGATGATCAATATTGCATGGAAATGTACATGTCCACTCTATTATTTATTTGATATTATTTTAAGGAAATATAACAATGAACAGAAGAATGAAAATAAGCTTTTGAATTATGTCACTTTATCCAATTAAGTTTACTAAAATACCTAATTCAAGATAGATCATATCTAGGACTTCGGTTTTGCCAGGCTTCGGAGGCGGCGGGGTTTTGCGATCTCTGCGATCCCCGCCGCGCTAGCCGCTCTTGGTTCCTCCGACCCAGATGGGTCCGGAGGATAAGGTTACCCGTGAGGCAACCGAAGACAGGAGGATCCGGACAAGGGGTTGGGGTGTTCGCAGACCCCTTCCCCACCCGGCATAACCTCCTTTTCTCAAGTCGGTCCAGCGGCGGTCAGCAATGGCCGCCACAAAGAAGCCAGCAACCGGACAAGATCGTGCTGGAGGAAGAAGGAGAAATTTTTGAAGCGAAAGTTTTTGGCTGAACTGGGATTAGAAGATACATTTAATACCCTGAAATCTAAGATTTGGTTTTTTGTTTGAAAGATACTTTGTTTCCAGAAGAGATTGGCAGCGGCGAGTGAAAGTGTTTTCAAGTGAAAGTTTACTCTCCTTCCACATGGAATTAACAAATGAATGCTGAAAATACTACTATTCTATAAAAGGTAAAAATCTAAAGCTTCTTGTTATAAATGGGAAGGGAGAGGACAAAAGGAAAATTTATACTAAGATTTTGTTGAAAGAGATGCCTGGAAGATTTTAGAGATTGGAAGTTACTGTAATAAGAACTTAAAATACAGACTGGTTTTCTTTTTCTCCTTTGCAACTGATTTTAACCCAGGAAGAAGGGAAGAATTTTGTGCTTTGTTTGGATTGTTTGGTGACTTTGGGACTTTGGGATTTGCTTTAAGCTTGGAAATATCTTTGGCTGTTTTAAGAAGAAGAAGAGGAGGATTTACAATGACTTTATCTGCTGATGAACTGAGAGAGGAATATGGCAAAAAAAAAAGAAAGACGATGTGGGAGAAATTTTTGCTTTTTAGAAATGGCGCTTGCTACTTATCAGCAAATACAACAATTGATGGAAGAAGAAGAAGAAGCCATCTTTAATGAACCCATAGAGGTGCTTAAGAAAGGAAGGAGAAAGAAAGGGAAAAAAAAGGATATAAGACTTAAAAAAATATCTAAGAAAGAGAAAAATAAGATGCAAAATCAATATAAGGCTAGAAAGCAAAAGGAAAGAGAAATACAACAGAGGGGAAGTTAAGGGGGTAAAAAGACCAGATGGGATAAGACAGGGAGGAAGAAGGGGGAAAAGGCCACGAGGGTATCAAACAAGATGTGAAAAAGAAATGGTTTTTAGGGATAAAGGGTAATATAATTTTGTTTTAAAAAGGATTCTGCAAGGTACATATGATAGTATTGTAGTATTTGTATTAGAAATAGAAAATTATAATTTTATAAGATTTAAGTAAAACTAAAATATTAAAGGTTTAATAATGGTAGAATTTAAGATTTAATAAAATATTAAAAGGAAGGTCTAAATATTTAGTTTAAATATAGATTTTAATTGACTATTGTGTGGATGTTAGTATGAATATATTATTGTAATACTTGCTTTTGAAATAGATAATTGGAATGTCATGAGATTTAATGTTTAATGACATATTTAATTATTAAGCCACAATCACAGTGATGGTTTGGCCAGTACACTAGAAATGGCTACAGAGAAAGTGATGTCAAACATTGATTGTCGGAGAAGGCAGGTCACTTTGCCAGGTTGGCTGAGAACAACAAAGAGGAGAGAAAGCAAAGCAGAAGAGAGGCAAGGAGGGTGTAGGTGAGGACCAGTTGTTGGCTATGACAATAGGAGTGTCCCTGTGCTGAATAAATATTCCAAGAACCCAAGATGTCAACAAGAAGAAACAAAGAGCTGCTTAAGCCAATCCCCAAGGTTTCTTCAAAAATTAGAAAAATTAGCAGTTTCAAGATACATCCATTCTTTTCTTTATTTGGATAATGATCTTCTGAACATTCAAAACAGTCTTCCATATCTGTAAGGAAAATCAAAGATATTTTTCATCTAAGCAATCCATATTATTGAGGGTGCTCTGAGCTTGCTTGTTTCCTTGCAGAAAGTTACCCTAGTGATATAGCATCATCAATTCTAGGAAGGAGTGCTGTTTGCTGTCAGTTTATATTCTGGTGTCTTGCCTGTCTGTGTGGGTGGGGAAAGTCTTAGAGGTTTTTGGCTTGGCTCTTTTTGATGGCTCTTTGGCAGTTCCTTGACTGCCAAAGTATTGTTTACTTGATTGTTGGTCTGTGTATTAATACCACTCTATAAAGCCTTAGTAAGACCACACCTAGAGTATGCATCCAGTTTTGTTCACCACATTACAAAAAGGTGTTGAGACTCTAGAAAAAGTACAGAGAGGAACAACCAGGATGATTAGGGGACTTGAGACTAAAACAGTTGAATGGAGAACAGGTACAGGAACTGGGCTTTGCTAGTCTAGTAAAGAGAAGGACCAGGGGAGACATCTTAACAGTCTTTCAATATTTGAGGGGCTGCCACAGAGAGGAAGGGGTCAAGCTATTTTCTAAAGCACCTGTAGGCCAGACAAGAATAAGGGATGGAAACTGAACAAGGAGAGATTTAACCTGGAAATAAGGAGAAACTTTCTGACAGTGAGAACAATCAACCAATGGAAGACCTTGCCCTCAGAAGTTGTGGGAGTGCCATCACTTGAGACTTTCAAAAGAGATTGGACTGCCATCTTTCAGAAATGGTGTAGGGTCTCCTGCTTGGGCTGGGGGTTGGATTAGATGACCTACAAGGTCCCTTCCAACTCTGATTATCTGTTATCTGGTTCATCTATGCTGATCTGGGTGCTCATTACTGGTGGAGAGTTGCTGGAGTCTTTTTGTTGTCTTTGGAGCTTACTGATTGTCTTATTTGCATAGACTACAGATGTTGTTAATGTCTGTATGTCTACTGATGGCTGATTTGTCAGAGTGTCAGGCCTCTATAAATTCCTTGGCATTTTTGGACTTGGCCTGGTCTACTATTGTCACATTTTGCCAATTGAAACTATAGTTGCATCTGTCTATATGTTGTGAAATTAAAGAATTTTCTTCATGACTTCTGATCATCACTTGTTGTTCATGGATGTGCTCTGCCGTCTTCTGCCTGTTTGTCCTACATAGTGGTTCTTGCACTTCTTACATTTATGTTGAGATGACTGGTTTTTTTCTTCTGGAGTTGCTCGGCTTTTTGATTTCCTTAGGATGTTTTGAAGGGCTTTAGTTGGCTTGTATGATTCCATGCAGTTGTATAGTCTGCTGGTGGTTTTTGAGATATTCTTGACGTATGACAATGTAATTCTTTTTAGGGTTTGAGTTGGTTATGCTATACATGGTTGAGTTATCAGAGAGTTTTTAATAAAATTGTGTCGGTATCCATTTTGTTGGAATGTGTTATATAGACGCTCAATTTCCTTAATCTGCTGTTCTGAATTGCTGCAGTGTTTGGGCTCATTTTCATTGGATATCCATACAACTAACAGCAAACAACACATCTTACTGGCATGGATAAGGTTACCTAGTTAAGGAAATAAAACATTTACAAGAAGAGAAACAAGCTCAGAATACCAAGGACTCCTCATTTCAACCCTGAGCTGCAAATATTCTCATTTCTTGGTATTCAATATTATTGAAAATCACCTTATTAATTTTATGCAACCAATTAATTTACTAAAATTTGCTAAGAATTCTTAGCCTACCATTTTGATTTGAAATCTTCCCTTCTGGGCATGGAACACAGTCATAGCAGCAGAACTGATCCCCCTCAATCCTTTTCTTCCAGCATCCAGGGAAACAAGGGTCATTGCAACGAGAAAGTGGAGGAATCTGGTGATAAA
This sequence comes from Notechis scutatus, assembly GCF_049901735.1. Lineage (NCBI taxonomy): Eukaryota > Metazoa > Chordata > Lepidosauria > Squamata > Elapidae > Notechis > Notechis scutatus. The sequence continues at coordinate 114,929,711 of NC_142025.1, forward strand.
CATAAATGGTTTTGAAATTGGAAATATTTAAAACAGTTTTTTTTTCCTTTATGGATGAAAATTATTATTATTTTTTATTTTCCAAAGACTAGATAAAACAATGTAGGAATTTTTTAAAAAGTAGAAATTAGAATGATGTACAAACTTTCCTGCTTGTAGGAAAGGGCAAAAAAATAATAACACTTTATAACAATCACATGGAAGGGAACACTGAATTTATTAGTTTCATCCACAACTTAAAATGATGTAGAAACCACAATTATGTGGAAAGGTCCTGTTTGAAGGGCAGGGAGAGTACGCAATTTCACAGACTGACAATTTCATGGAAACATGGCCACTGTTGTGATTTCAAATGGAAATTCAAATCAAATATACAAACATGGCTTTTATAATATCATTTTGTCAATTTAATGAGTTCTTGATCAACAAACAACATTAGGAAAAGAATACTCCACTGTTTCTTTAAAATCCAGGAATCAGATTTTGAAAAAGACTAGATTCAATATAGGATCATAATGGATTAAGGCATGGACAGTTCACTAATTCGATACTTGGTTAAAAGCTGTATTCCATGCAATCATATCTTCATCAATCCATAATTCCTTTCCTTTTGGAGCCCGTCGATCCATCTTTCCAACTCTAACTCTCTGAAAGGATCTATTAGGAAATGTGATCAAGTTGGTGATGTCGAATCCACCGGTTGTTTCCCCTTTGTCATTCAGGAACACTCTATTCCCAGCTGAATTGTTAAAAGAAATCCCTTGAAGAAATGAATGGAGCTACTTGAAAGGGAATAGAAGAGAGAGAGGGAAGAAAACAACATATTCAAGTTTCATTCACTCATTCTTCCCATTCCAATAACTATGATTAAATATGTACACTTAGAAATTTGATGATCAATATTGCATGGAAATGTACATGTCCACTCTATTATTTATTTGATATTATTTTAAGGAAATATAACAATGAACAGAAGAATGAAAATAAGCTTTTTGAATTATGTCACTTTATCCAATTAAGTTTACTAAAATACCTAATTCAAGATAGATCATATCTAGGACTTCGGTTTTGCCAGGCTTCGGAGGCGGCGGGGTTTGCGATCTCTGCGATCCCGCCCGCGCTACCGCTCTTGGTTCCTCCGACCCAGATGGGTCCGGAGGATAAGGTTGCCCGTAGAGGCAACCGAAGACAGGAGGATCCGGACAAGGGGTTGGGGTGTTCGCAGACCCCTTCCCCACCCGGCATAACCTCCTTTTCTCAAGTCGGTCCAGCGGCGGTCAGCAATGGCCGCCACAAAGAAGCCAGCAACCGGACAAGATCGTGCTGGAGGAAGAAGGAGAAATTTTTGAAGCGAAAGTTTTTTTGGCTGAACTGGGATTAGAAGATACATTTAATACCCTGAAATCTAAGATTTGGTTTTTTGTTTGAAAGATACTTTGTTTCCAGAAGAGATTGGCAGCGGCGAGTGAAAGTGTTTTCAAGTGAAAGTTTACTCTCCTTCCACATGGAATTAACAAATGAATGCTGAAAATACTACTATTCTATAAAAGGTAAAAATCTAAAGCTTCTTGTTATAAATGGGAAGGGAGAGGACAAAAGGAAAATTTATACTAAGATTTTGTTGAAAGAGATGCCTGGAAGATTTTAGAGATTGGAAGTTACTGTAATAAGAACTTAAAATACAGACTGGTTTTCTTTTTCTCCCTTTGCAACTGATTTTAACCCAGGAAGAAGGGAAGAATTTTGTGCTTTGTTTGGATTGTTTGGTGACTTTGGGACTTTGGGATTTGCTTTAAGCTTGGAAATATCTTTGGCTGTTTTAAGAAGAAGAAGAGGAGGATTTACAATGACTTTATCTGCTGATGAACTGAGAGAGGAATATGGCAAAAAAAAAAGAAAGACGATGTGGGAGAAATTTTTGCTTTTTAGAAATGGCGCTTGCTACTTATCAGCAAATACAACAATTGATGGAAGAAGAAGAAGAAGAAGCCATCTTTAATGAACCCATAGAGGTGCTTAAGAAAGGAAGGAGAAAGAAAGGGAAAAAAAAGGATATAAGACTTAAAAAATATCTAAGAAAGAGAAAAATAAGATGCAAAATCAATATAAGGCTAGAAAGCAAAAGGAAGAGAGAAATACAACAGAGAGGGGAAGTTAAGGGGGTAAAAAGACCAGATGGGATAAGACAGGGAGGAAGAAGGGGGAAAAGGCCACGAGGGTATCAAACAAGATGTGAAAAAGAAATGGTTTTTAGGGATAAAGGGTAATATAATTTTGTTTTAAAAGGATTCTGCAAGGTACATATGATAGTATTGTAGTATTTGTATTAGAAATAGAAAATTATAATTTTATAAGATTTAAGTAAAAACTAAAATATTAAAGGTTTAATAATGGTAGAATTTAAGATTTAATAAAATATTAAAAGGAAGGTCTAAATATTTAGTTTAAATATAGATTTTAATTGACTATTGTGTGGATGTTAGTATGAATATATTATTGTAATACTTGCTTTTGAAATAGATAATTGGAATGTCATGAGATTTAATGTTTAATGACATATTTAATTATGTTATGGATTCACTATTTTCTTTTTGTAAGTAGTATGTACTAAGCAGAATCAGATAGGGAATTTGGAGTTACCTTAAATCTTAATTTAGAGGTGTGATGGAAAGGCATCATACTTTGATTTGTGATTTCAGGAGAAATTCTTTTATTTTACTATGGGGAATGAAATATATAGACAATTGGAAAGCAATGGACAAAGGATAGAAATATAATGATTTAAATTAAGTTAATAAACAAAATAGAATTAAGAAGAGAGGAAAGCGGGGAGAAGTTATAAAGAAATTACAGAATGGTAATTAAGATAGGTAATGGCATATAAGATGAATATGAATTTAATCGAAGTCCATACAAAGAGTGGTAATCCGGGGCCAAGCTACTTTTTTGAAAAAGAAGTTTTACCTTATGTGTTTTGTGTGTCTATGTCTATGTGAGATTTAATAAAACCTTGGAGGAAAGCGGGAGGAGAATAATTGCAAACAAGACAGAGGGAAATATGAATATGATGATTAAATTTAATGAGAAGAAATGAGAGTGTTAAAAGATATTTAAGTAGAAATGGGATATAATAAAATCACACTGTATAAAATATCGTATTATCTGCCTTGTAAAAATTTACAAGGGAAAGAGGTTTAATGTGTACAAGGTTTATGTTTTGTTTGTCTTCAAAAACTAATAAAATTTGTTTTAAAAAAAAGATAGATCATATCTAATATTTACTCATTGGTACAAAGCATTTTGAGAGTCTGAGGTCTGACTAATTTCCAGATTTTAGAATTTGAGACACAAGCTTTCTTTAATAGATAAATGAGAGTTAGAGATTATTGCAAACATAAGGCTGTTTCATGCTATGCATGACACATTGAAAAAGGGCCAGCTATGTCTCTAAATATCTGATAGAGACAGAAAACTCAACTTGTGACTCATGAAAAATTTAATGAGCCACACAGAATGTTCTTGGAGAATTGCTTATTTTTGGAAGTGATAACAAAAAGTAATATGAATTATCATTTTAACTATTATTCTGCAAGCCATTAGGAGATTTCTCAAATAACTCCTATCAACATGCATACCATCATTTTTTTTAAAAGAAATTTTATTAATTTTCAATAAACAAACATACACAAAAAAACCACAAAACATAAAGACATAAAACTTTTTGGAAAGCGGCTTAGTCCCGGGTTACATCTTTTGGTACAGACATAAATCAAGTTCATGCTCACTTTATATACCATTTCATATCTTATTTGCCATTCTATATTTTCTATATGGCTTCTTCCCTCTTTTCACTCTCTTAATTCTATTTTATTTATTTCATCTCAATTTAAATCATTATGCTTATATCTTTTGTCCGTTCTGTTTCAATTATCTATTTTTCTTTTCTCATTAACACAATATTTCTCCTGTAATCACTGATTGAAGTATGATGCCTTTATATCTTTCCCCTAAATATAACACTTAAAATAATATATAATTTTCGTTCTGATTCTGCTTAGCACATTCTAAAGCTACATACTACATTTTAAAATAGAAAAATGATAAGTTTATAATATAATTAAAACAATAATCCATAGCAGATTAAACTCTATCATTAAGTCTTAAGCATTTTACACATTGCCTTTAATATTTTATAGTATTCCAGTTTTCTAACATTGTTTCAAATACAAGTAGAACAATACAGTCTTATGTACTTTTGCAGAATCTCTTTTTTAATTATGATTTTACCCATTATCTCTGAAAAAATCCTGTTTCTTTACACCTTGTTTCAAGCCTTTATAACTTCTTTTCCCTTTTTCCCTTCCTCTCTTCTCCGATCTAGCCTTTTTACCCCCCCCATCTCTTGATCTCCACCCTCTTAATCTCCACTCTCTTCTGTATTTCTCTTTTCTGTTGCTTCCTGACATTGTATCAATTTTTCACCTTATTTTTCTCTTTTTTGGTTGTTTTTTTTAAGTCTTAAATTCTCCATTCTCTTCCCCCTCTTTCCCTTTTCTTCCCCAACTAAAGATGTTTGTTCATTAAAGGTGGCTTCTTCTTCTTCATCCCAGCTTTCTTGTTCATGTAATTTCTGATAGGTAGAAATCGCCATTTCTAAAAAATGAAAAACAGTTCCAGAAGAGCCCTTCCCTTCTTGTTCTTCTTCTTTTAGATTTTTAAATTCCATTTTCAATTCTTCAACAGATAATGCCATTGTGAAAAATTTTAAACAACCCAAAAGTTTTTAGTCTTTCAAATAATAATTTCCAAATGTCCCAAAGTCACCAAGCAATCCAAATAGACACAAACTGTTTCATTTAGCACTTTCTTCTTTTTAAACTTTCTCTTCATGGGGTACAGTTCAAATGTAAAGTTCCAAAGTATATCTTTTAGAAGTCTTATTACAGTTCAACTCTGATCTTATAATCTCCAAGCAGCCTCCTCCAGCAAAGTCTTAATATTAATTCTGTACCTCTCCCTTCCCACTTATAGCAAGAATTTTTTTTTTTAATTCCAATGTTCAGAAATCTTTAATGTTCCCTTGGCTTTAATTTTCAAATTTAATTACCTTGATGGCAAAATGGGTTTCCGATTTCCATCTGCTATTTCCGTAGCAGAGTGAGAAAAAAAACCTTTCCCTTTTAACTTTCTTCCGCCGCTTTTTACAATCTTCTTTGGGAACAATGTATCTTTAATGAAGTCAAGTTTCCAGGGTATTTAGATGTTATTTGTTATCCCGGTTCAGCCAAAAACTTTCACTTTCTCAGCTTCCTCCTGCACATTCTTGTCTGGTTTTCCAAGGCTTCGGCGGCAGCAGGAATCCGCGATCGTGTGTGGTTCCTGCTGCGCTCGTCACTGGAGTGCCCCCGATCCAGCCGGATTTGGGGGTTAATAGTCACCCCATAGAGGTGACTGAAGATAGGGGAGACCTAGCAGGGGTCCGGGGGAATCGGAAACCCCCTCCTCAGCTGGCTTTACTCCCTTTTCCAAAAGCGGTGGAGCGGCGGTCAGCAAAGGCCGCCACAAAGAAGCTTTCATCCATGCATACCATCATTTTTATAGTTGCTTCTCAATAATCTGAATAGCAGAATAACCAAAGGACTGAATAACAACAGAAATTGGGGGGGGATTTTTTGGTATCTATTTTATACAAAACAATATAACACAGTTGGAAGAGACTTTGGAGGTTTTCTAGTAAAACAGCAGGCTCAAGGAGAAGAACATACAACATTTCAAGCAAATGGCTGTTCAATCTCTTTATAAATATTCCCTATTATGAAGCACCCAGAACTTCTAAAGGCAAATTTTTCCACTGATTAATTGTTATCACTGTAAACAAATTATCCTATTTCTATGTTTTTCACATAGTAGATTACACATGCAAAATATATTAACATTTTTCAGAATGGGTTCAAAAGATAATTCTACTTCAAGCTGCTCATTGAAAGTCCAATGCAAAGGGAATACCTGCCAAGACTGCAGCTGTGGAAGATCAGGGTTTTTACCCATCATAGTTTTCCTCCTATTGAACATCAATATGTGTAGAGACTGCAAAGCATGAGCCACAGCATAAACAGCATTGTAGACACTGTAGCTTTGGGCAGTCATTTCCATTTCAAACACAGGTGCAGGAAGATCCTCCAACTTCATCTCCTCAGTGCATTTCTTACTATGCCTTCCTTGAAATTCTGGCTTTGGAAATAAACAATCAAAGGACTGTTCCCAAACATCTTGTTGAAACCCATCTCTATAGTCTGAAACAGGATTTATGGCCTGAAGAAATTCCCTGAAACCTACAACTGCTCTGGAATGAACAGTGAAGGAAATAGCCCTATGGTGCATCTTGAGATCTGAAGTGATTTGAATGCCTGATAATATAAAGTCAATCTTTGCAGTCATGATCCACCCCTTTCTTAATAATTCACTTTTCTTGTTTTCAGGGTCTACCAGAAATGTTGTAAATCTTAGCCACATAATTGTCCAGGATTCTCCATAGGCCAGAAATACATTGGATTTTCTATACAACATATTAATAGAAATTATTGTGAATTTTTGATAAAATTCTAGGAAATCTTCCAAGTGGATTTTTTGATCAAGTCTTTCTGTAAATGATGAACATATTCCATTCTCAGAAAGTAAGGGCTCAATTTTCTGTAAGAATTTGTCTCCATTGTTGTTATCAACAGAAAATATGCCAATCCACGTCCACCTGAAATGACGAAGCAATTGGATAATCCCAATGTATTGATGGTCCTCTTTGGGAACCATGAAATAAAGTGAAGAGAACTTACTGGTCTGAAATTCCTCTTGGGCTAATGAGCCGTATGTCAGCTAAAAGAAAGTCCAGTAGTATCCTTTAGAGTCTTTAGATTAAATTTAATTTTCCTATCTTGTTTTCATACAAAATATATCCAAGGGAGATTTCCCCCCAGCATTCTTTAAAGTATATAGAAACAATTTTTTGGAAATATTTCAAACATAGATACTAGATCAATTGTTTTAATAGAAGCAATTCAAATCTTCCCTCAGGAATGGAATGTCTCCTGATACTCACTTCCTGTAACTGGCATTGTAACTTCAGAAAAGAATACCAAGCAGGAGACCTTAAGCCATGCACAACATCTTAATATCTAAACCTAATTGTTGATGCCTATTCATTATTCCATAACAACAATAAGATTAAGAATTTTCTTCTCAACCCCTTCAGAACTTACTTGTGGAATCTTGAAAAATCCTGTAATTTCAGCTATATAAAATGATGTGACAAAATCCAGTGCCCCAATGATAGCCATGAGATTCTTCTGGATATCACATTTGTAGTTAGGGACAAATTCCTGGGATTTGAAAAGGAGGTCCAGAATGGTGCGATAGGTCATACTTGGGTTGTAGTAACTGTCATAGATGTGGAACCCAAGAGTGACATTGGGTAAGATCTGGGAGTCCTCATTGATCTCCTTCACAGCAAAAGCCAAAGCAAGGATGTGCTGGTAGAACTTAACTATTAGACTGCAAATGATTTAAATACCACAGTTGAAAAAGGAAATTGATCATTCTCAATAGGTGACATAATTTCTGTATGAATATCAAGCATTTCTTTCTCTGATGAAAGGAGGAAACTAATAGATTTTCTAAAATGGTGAATAATTTGAACTATTTCCAATTTTTCTTTTTCTATGGTATTTGCATAATTTGCAACAAATAACTGCTACAAGAAATAAAAATAGTTCATTTCTTCATGATACAAAATTTATTTTCTAATGTTTTTTCACCAAATACAATATGAACAATTCTAGAATGTATCAGTCATTTATTTTATGTGTTTTTATAAGATTAGTGATACATATTTTTTTTAAAAAAATATTATAAATGTTGTTCAAAAGATGTTTTGCACTAAAGTTACATACATTATATGACAAACCTTACCATAAGGTAAATAAAATTATTTATGCTTCCATAACTAGAAACATTTGTAGGACAGAGAGAGTTAGAGTAGATATAAAACCTACATTTATGCTAAAATCCTTTTACTCTCATAAGCAATTTTGGGAAAACTAATTAAGATTAGAAAAAGAAAACCTTACTTTGGTACATCATAAGATGTTATACTAGGATATTCCTTTAAATTTATTTCAAAAAGGTTGTAAATTATGCGGGATGCCATCCCAACAATGATGAGGTCTCCAGGTTGATACCACTCATGTGGAACAAGGAATGCATCACTTGCAGGGCAGCTCAGAGTCACTATTTTCTTCACCAGAAAAATCAGGAGGAGAAACATCTTCACTTTTTAAAATGTATCCTATTTTAGAGGAAATATTGTATTATTCCAATTGTTATCCAGTGATTAATTCAAGGTTTATATCTGAGTGTGCAGTAGTCGGACAATCCACTATTGGGTATTTGGAAATCCACGAGACTGAAAATTTATTTCTTTAATGGCATCAGGGTTTGAACAGATATTCTGCCAGTGGAGAATACAGGCAGGGAACACATTGCCATGACTCTGACACACAACCATCATTATCCTTGTGTCAATCCCTTGGGGTTCAAGATACATTGATTGTTGTTGAATTGAAATAGTCTTCTCTGCAGTCTTGAAGGTTTTTACCTAGTGGAGAAAATATGGTGATTCCTGTAGGAGATGATTACTTTGTTTTTGGTAGAGAATAAGTGGCCAATGTTTTTAAATTACTAAAAAAAATGCACAGAGGGGAATTTCCAATACAAAATACACAGGTTATTTGAAGATCTATCTCTTCCTGATAAGATCCATGGGATCCAGTAGAGCAGGGAGGCAGGGAATCTTGTGGGTATTCTCCCTTAATTAAGGACATCTGGTGGAACCCAGAGGAAATGTCCCTTGACACCACTGTAGCATCCCTGGACACTGTACAAACTAGATTGGCAAACCTTTGAAAAAAAAAGAAACAGCACTAAAATACGAACATCAAACATCTACAAACCATATCTCTACTCAACAACTGCAATCAAAACCCAATCCACAAAAAACAACAAATCCTACAAATGTTGATATCCCCATCCCGATCAAAGAAGCTGTTGCGCATAAACGGAAGTGACCAAATGCCATCTTATTTGGTCTAGAGGCCAATGACAATGATGACATCTCTAACGTTCGAAACATCATCAGAGAAAATCAAGCATCAACCATCTCCCTGAAGAAATACTTGATATTTCCCATGTCAGTCCTGAGCTTAAAAACAAAGATGGCTTGATGATCCCACGCCTCTGCAGGATTGTTTGCAAAAACAAAACAAGCAAACACAAATTCATTTTCTCAATAAATTCACTCACAAGGAGCAACAACAACCATAAGAACCTTCGTTCTCACCCTGATCTAACCTTACAGCAACATGTACGATCCCAAGAGCTACATTCTGAGCTCAAAAGATTACATGAATTAGGTAATACAAATCTATACATTGATTACCGTGCTGACAGTATCAAAAGCAAGAGCCACAACCCACGTCACAATATCCATTACTCAAACATCCAACATTAGGGATGCAGGCACCTTACTTCCTCCAGACACACTACTTCATATCTTAAATGCAAACTACTTAATGCAAGAAGCCTCGCAAATAAAATGCATGAATTCCTCATCCTTCTAAGCTCAGCCACATTTGACATTATATTTGTCTGTGAGACATGGTTAAATACATCTTTCTCAGACTCCATTACCACTACAAGAGAATATCAAGTCTTTCAGTCAGATTGTGAAATCTGTAGAGGATTTCGTTGCTATATTCTATAAAAAAGTTGCTATATTCTATAAATAATCTCTAAATCTAAAAAAGATCCAAATTATACGAGAGCTTGCTCTTTCCGAGACCATCGTCTGTGAACTGACCTTAAACACCTCAATCCGCTTCTTACTTTGCTATCATGCCCCTGACTGTGATATAATTCATGCAAACAAGCTAATTTCACTACTGACATGAGCTGCCTCCTGCCCACACTCTCTTATTTTTCTTGGTGACCTCAACTTACCTCTTATAAATTGGACACTAAATGAATGTACACCTGAATCCATTCATACAACCCTGTACAATGCCGTGACCACACTAGGGGTGGGACAACTAGTTACCAACAATACTAGACTTAACATAACTACCTCGATATCATCTTCTGCAACAGTTTGAATTCAATTTATGGAATTCAAATTAAACAACCCTTTTCCAACATGACCACAGCATGATTGAGTTTTGTCTCAACATATGTCCTCACAAAAATCATCAAAATGACAGAATCCCCAATTATAACTTCAAAAAGGCAACTATGATCTTATAGACAATGATCTTTCATCTCTTGATTGGCAAATTCTATTCACTGGATGCAATACTGTTGAAGACCATTACAACATATTTTTACTTGAAGTCAAAAGAGTCAATAAACTACATGTACCAATAACAGCTCCCAAAACCAGAAAAAAAATTACTCATAAAAATAAGGAAGCTCCAATCCAAAAAGAAATCCCTTTGGCGGAAAAACAAATCTGGTCATGTTGCCAACTTCAAAAGCTGATACAAAAATTTATGCCACCAGATAAAGACTGAATGCACCAATTATCCCACTAAACAAGAGGAAAACCTTCTATGCACCAATTCCACCCGCTCTTTCTACAATTTTGCAAACAACAAACTAAAACACTCAAGGTCCATCCCACCCTAAAAGAACCAAATGGTCAAGACTGCAATGATGACACCATTAAAGCCAACCTCTTTAACACATTCTTTGGCTCAGTATTTGTAAAAGCAATGGATCATACCCAATATTTCCTAGTCAAACCACAGACAACTACAATGATCTAATATATATCGATTTTACAGAAGACAATGTTGAAAAAGCACTACACAATTTAAAACCATCTTTATCTATTGGACTGGACGGAATTTGTGCCTACTTCTTAAAAAAGCTATCCATTGCCATAGCTGAACCTCTAAGCATAAACTTTGAAAAATCTTTCAGGACTAGCTGCTTGCCAAATCTATGGTCACTAGCCACAGTCATTCCCATTTTCAAAAAGGGAGACCCCAGCCTAGTTGAAAAATTACAGACCAATCTCTTTATGCTGCATCACCTGTAAAGTCATGGAATCAAATATTAACCAATCCATCATCCTCCACTTAGAGACAAACAACCTACTCTCTAACAAACAATTTGGTTTCAGAAAAAAAACTATCCTGTAATTTGCAACTCTTACACTGTAAAAACACATGGACTACACAACTTGATCAGGGCAAAGCAATTGATGCAATTTACATAGACTTCTGTAAAGCCTTTGATTCAGTGGTGCATGACAAACTACTCCTAAAACTAAAATCTTATGGTATCTCTGGATAGCTGCATAACTGGATAGAAGCATTCCTGTCAAAGAGAGAACAAATGGTCAAAATTGGGAGCATCCTATCAAATCCAGTAACTGTCAACCGTGGTGTCCCTCAAGGCAGCATTCTAGGACCAACTATCTTCATACTCTACATAAATGACCTCCGTGATCATATTAAGAGCAACTGTGTTCTTTTTGCTGATGATGTAAAGCTATTCAACACCACTGAAAATACTGCTACCCTTCAAAAAGACCTAGATTATGTGTCAGAATGGTCAAACAAATGGCAACTTCAAATCTCAACAAATAAATGCTCTGTCTTACATATTGGCAAAAAAAAAAAATCAGAAAATAAAATACAAGCTGAATAGTCAAGACCTTGTTGATAACACAAACTTTGTCAAGGAACTTGGAGTACTCATCTCAAGCAATCTAAGTACTAGAGCCCACTGTAACTATATAGCCAAAAAGGCATTAAGAGTTGTTAACCTAATCCTACATAGCTTTTTCTCTGGTAATATTACACTACTAACTAGAGCATACAAAACATTTGCTACACCAATACTTGAATACAGTTCATCAGTCTGGAACCCACATTACGTATCTGATATTTACACAGTTGAGAAAGTCCAGAAATATTTCACAAGAAGTTTTCCACTCCTCTACTCATTGCAAAATACCTTATGCCACAAGACTTGAAATTCTAGACCTAGAAAATCTAGAACTATGCCGCCTTTGGTCCAAGCTAAGTATAGTATTTAAAATCATACATTGCAATGTCCTACCTGTCAATGAATACTTCAGCTTCAACCATAACAGTACAAGAGCACACAATAGATACAAACTAAAGATAAACTGCACCAAACTTGATTGCAGGAAATACGACTTCAGCAACAGAGTGGTCAATGTCTGGAATACTCTACCTGACTCTATGGTTTCCTCCCCAAACCCCAAAAACTTTAACCTTAAACTGTCTACTGTTGACCTCACCCCTTTCCTAAGAGGTCTGTAGGGGGCATGCATAAGTGCACCAACGTGCCTACCGTCCCTGTCCTATTGTCTCTTTTTTCTTGTTTGTATCCATTTCATGTGTTTATTACCATGTTTATATTTATACCTGTTGTCTAATAATTGTTTGACAAAATAAATAAATAAAAATAAAATAAAAAACATAGACAAACGCAAACATATAACATCAAATAAAATCACTTTTCCATTATACAGTGTGTCAGTTGGTACATATCTCTTGTGCACAATATTAATAATCTTTCCCTCCTAAATTTAAATTAAGATTTGTATTGTGTAGATCAACTATTCATATCATTACATTCCTATCAAACCGTTGTTAAACTTTGATTGTAAATTCATATCATCTTTTTGAGCAAATCTCAGCTTTTACAATAATATCATTCATTTCACAATAATCAAATATAACATATCATAACAATATATCATCTTTACTATTATATTATATCTATATTATACTATATTTCATTTTTCTATTTTCTTTTCTAGCCATTGATAAAATAAATCCCATATTTTATAATATTTTTTTTATTCTTGCTCTCTAATTGCCCATGTGTAGTTTTCTATAAAATTCTTCTTGCTTATCATTGGGAGCATATTTTCCGACTAAAAGTATCTTTAAGTTATTATCAATTATTTCCACCATTAATATTCTTCCCTCTTCATCTGCAAACATTAATTCAGCTTTAATTGTATTCTTAATATATAATGCAACTCCTCTTTTTTGTTGTTGTGCCAATGAGGTAAATAGATTCCCAATTTTGGGATGTTTTAGTACTTGAACATGTTGTTTTTTAATATGAACTTCTTGCAAGCAGATTATATCTCATTTTAATTTTTCTAATTTATGAAATGTTTTCTTCCTTTTGATAGCCAAATTCAATCCATTTATATTTTTTGTAATCAGTTTCTTTTCTTCCATAACTTATACTTTATATGTAGGTTTTATTGCTCTGGTGGATCTTTTCTCTCTTGCTTCTTTATATTCCATTTTTCCACCTACTGTTCCTTCTTCACATTCTTTTTCATCTAGTATTTCCTTGTCTCTTGCATCAACCACCTCCTCTTGGATTTTAACTATTTCCGCTTCTTGTATTTTCTCATCTTCTTTTCTTCTGAAATATTCTCCATAGAACAATTCTGCTTTTTCTATTGAATCCAATCTGTGTCTTTGCTCTTGCCAAGTAAATATAAGGCATCCTGGAATAAACCATCGGTAAATCACTCCCTTCTTAATTAGATTTTTTGTCAAAAATTGGTATTCTCTTCTCATCTCTCTCACTTTTCTTGGTGCTTGTTTTAGGACCATAATCTCCTTGCCTTTGTATTTCAATGGCACATCTCTTGTGCTTTGCAATATTTGCATTTTAATTGCTTTATTAGTAAATCTTACATGGATTGGTAGTTTATTTCTCATAGCATATCTTTTAAAAATTCAGAACACTTCATCTATTCCATCCATCATTTTCTCTTTGCATATCTTCAAGGCACCTGCCAGAATTTCTATCATTATTTCAGAAAGATTTTCTTCTTTTTCTTCCTCAATATTATGAAATCTGAGATAGAAATCTGCCCTATCCATCTCCCAGCCGAACATTCTATTTCCTTTATCATGTTCAACACCTGTCAATCTACTGTCAATTTCACCATTTTTTTTATCTCTCTGGTCATCTTTTTCTTCTATCTTTTGAAACATTTCCTCATACTTCATCATCATTTGTTGTGTATTTTCTACTTTCTCATCTGTCTTCTCTGTTCTGTCTTCTATTCTTTGTATTGCTTGCATTATCATTTGTAGTGTGACCTCCTTCTCTTTTTCCTTCTCTCTCTCCTTTTCTTGCTGCAACATTGTGTGTAGTGACTGCTGACCACTAAGTGGGGAGGAAGAGGTAGGGATCAATGAGCTTGTGGTAGTTGTCTTCCTCATTTCAAATTAGTTATAAATCCAATCAGTAAAAATCAGCTTGCAATACCTGAACTATCTTCAGGCTCTTCTAAACCTCAATCCAATTGAAAAAAAAAAAAAAAAGGATCAAAAGTTCGAAGTTAAAATCAATAACAAAAATTAAAAACTAAAAAGATAAAAATTAAAAAGAACTCAATTCCAGAGAAGCTCACAAAAAACAAGAGAAAGAATAAAACAATATTTAAAAATATAAAAGTAATCCACCAGTAGTATTAATAAGGGAATAAAAAAGCAAAAGAGAATAAAAGGAAAAAAGAAAAAAAAATCTATATTCTGACAATAAAACCACAATCAGATGGAAAAGTAAGAAAAAGAAAAAAAAAAAACAGAAGGATCAGGCCAGGCAAGACTACCAGCCAAAAATATGTTGCAGCTTAAAGTTTTATCAAAAAGCAAATCACTGCCACCATACAATGTCCATGGCACACTATCAAAGTTTCAACAAATATAATCCAAGGTCACCAAAATATTTTTTCTTTCAACTTCAATCTCCAGCCATTGAGATTTTACAAGAGGAATACCTGCATAAACAAATCTTCAGTGATCAACTCTCTATCTTCTCTAAGTATAAACAGCCCTGCTGGAAAAATTCTCACAGTCTATTCATCTAAATAGTGTTCTTTAAGACCTCTAGTTGGCAGTGTTACTTTGTTTTCACTCCCTCTTTACAATGTAACAAGGTTGGAAAAGAGAAAAAACAGTTTCAATATAAAAAGTTCTCCTTAAAAAAGAGAAAAAAGAAAAATTAACAAAACACAAAGAAAAATCCAGTTTCTCCCTTTAAAATAAATGTTAAAAATTATCTTCCATTAATTTTTAAACAGAAAGCCCAGTCCAGTTTAAAAAATCCCTTTTTTTGAAGTAGTACAATAAACAATTAAAAACCTAATTAATTTGACAGAAGGCTCATTTTTGCCTTTGTTTCCTCTTCTGCCTTCAATTGTCTTACTTTTGCCTTTTAGGTTGCTCTCTTGTCAGAAAAAAAAAAATCTCAACCAAGCCAACACACTTTCTTTCCTTCTCTTTCTTCCGTTCCAGAGCTGTCCCAACATTTCAGCATCTTCAATGGCCACTTTCCCCAACAGCAAAATTGGAGAGCTTTTCCTTCATCAACCAGGGATTTTGAGATATCCCTAGGATTGGCAGGATGCAGTCTCCTTGCTCACCATCTCTTCTGGATTGTTTAAGATCCAAATGGACCATCCAGCTGCTGGGATATCGGCATCAGTCCTGGGGCCCTGAAATCCTTTTTCCTACCGTCGTGACGTCAGCTCCACCCTCTGTTCTAACCTTTTTTGAATCTGTTGCCAATATTTCCTTGCGTGATCTCCAAGGTCCCTCTCACACTTACTGTTTTTAAGGTAGGTTTCACCTAATCTGTTTTTGTACTTTTGGGTTTTTTTTCTCTGGGTGTAAAAATTCTCCATATTAAATTTCATTTTGTTGGATAGGGCCTATTGTTCAAGTCTGCCAAGATCTTTTTGGATTCTGAACTTGTTTTCTGGGGTTTTGGCTATTCCTGCCAGCTTACTGTCATCTGCAAATCTGATGAGTTCCCCTTCTATTCCCTCATCTAAGACATTTATGATGATATTGAAGAGTACTGGGACTAAGAAAGAACCTTGTGGTACCCTAGTGCTTACTACACTCCACATCATTCTTTGTCAAAGAATGAAATAAGATTGGTTTGGCATGATCTGTTTTTAACAAACCCGTGCTGGCTACTAGTTGATGGGTTTTTATTTTTTTCAGAGAAAGTAATTGGGTGATCATATACATTCTCTTAAACAAATAAGTAAAACTTAACCTTTTCTGAATCTGTTGCCAATATTTCCTTGCGTGATCTCCAAGGTCCATCTTACAGTTCCGGTTTCTAAGCTAGGTTTCACTTAATATGTAGTTGTACTTTTGGGATTTTTTTGTCTCTGGGTGTAAAATTTCTCCAAATTAAATTTCATTTTGTTGGATAGGGCCTATTGTTCAAGTCTGCCAAGATTTTTTGGATTTTGGACTTGTTTTCTGGAGTGTTCGCTAGCTGTTCCTGCCAGCTTAGTGTCATCTGCAAATTTGATGAGTTCCCCTTCTATTCCCTCATCTAAGTCATTTATGATGATATTGAAGAGTACTGTACCCCAGTGCTTACTACTCTCCATATCATTCTTTGTCAAAGAATGAAATAAGTTTGGTTTGGCATGATCTGTTTTTAACAAACCCATGCTGGCTACTATTTATAATTTTATTATAACTAGTATTTTATTAACTTTTATTAACTTATTTTATTTTCTGAATTTTCTGTATTGTTTCCAGTTATTGTGAGGTGCAATTCATTCCTTTTCAGTAGCCCTTCATCTTGGCAATGCAGACCATGGTCTACGAAGCCAAAGTTCTGTTGACGACACTAGTTTTAAGCCAGTGGTTCATTTTTAAAATCCATTGCTCTCTCATTGGATGCTGGCCTTTTGTTGGAAGTATAGATGAAAATACCACTTGTACTCCTAATTCTTTAACATTCTTCCCTAGCTGTTTGTAATCTCTTATTATAATCTTGAGATTCATGGTTGTGTCATTGGACCCCACGTGTAGGAGAAGAAAGGGGTAGTAATGCATGTTAAATTCCTTTATTGGAATGGGCTAAGGTAGATAGTAGGGGCTTTACTCTTGTTTGTTGGTTTTTTTTTTCTAAGAGTGACATGTTTCCATTGGTTTTGCTGTTTAGATATGTACGTAAACTGTTTTTTTTTTTAAATGGAAGCTGTTTTTCTCTAATGTGTTCAATTTTGGTGTATCGGTTATCTTCTTTATATTCATATATGGAGTCATCTTTTTTAAGAAGCTTTTTGCTCCCTATTGTGCTTTATTTTGGGGTAGTCCCCTTGTTTAGGTTGGGATTTCTCAATTTGTTCATTGAGTTTCAGAGTGGCTAGAGTTGCCTTTACTTTTTCTTCTAGTAATTCAAGTAGTTTACATTTGATACATACATAGTTCTGGCCTTCTGTGAATGCATGCTGAAAACATATGGTACACTTTGCAAATCACTAGAGTTTCAGTCTCTATTTCCACATTTTTTTTCTTTGTTTGCTAAATGTTTTTACAGAAAATCCTAAAACTTTCAATATTTTCTGTGTCCTGAACTGTCATCTTACAATAATTTTTGAGTTCTTGACCTTTTGTTCTCTGTCTTAAAAAATTCATTACAATCTTCCCTATTTTAAATGTCTCTATTTTCTTTTTTAAAATATTTTTTCACTTTTAAAATAAGCAAACTGTTTTATAAATCTTTATATGAAAAAAGAAATTTTAATTTTTTTAAAAATGACATTTTTTAAATAAAAACTAAAAAAAGAATTTTAAAATTGAAAAAAATGAAAAAAAGAATATTAAATTAAAACTGATATTTAACAGTTGAAAAAAGATTAAACTTAGTATGAGGAAGTTAAAAATTGAAATAAGAAATTTAAAAAATAAAAAGTATTTTTTCTTAAGAAAGGGAATTCAGGAATTTTAAAAATCTAAAAAATTACTGGACTTTTTGACCCTTTATGAATTAATAGGTACTTTTTTAATTTGAAGTCTCAGGCTATTTTCTAGAGTATATTGCTCTTAGCCATATACTACCTGAACTTGAAAGTTTATCCTTTTTCTTCATGTTCAGAAGTGTTTTGTACTTATCCTTTTTTTCCTGCTTTCTTGCCCTTTGGTTGACTGTTTACTGCCATGGTTTTTAGATAAGAGGTGCTGATGAGGGCACTCTTCTTTGCTGGTCCACCATGCTGCTATCAGCTGCTGCAGTGGGTGCCGCTGATCAGTTAGCCCTCTCCACTGCTCTCAGCCTTTGCTTGTCCACTGCATTGCTCTTAGTGCTGCTCATGGTGCTTCACTCCTCCACCCCATAGCTCTGCACTGCTGCTGCTCAAGGTCTGTCATGCTGCACACAGTTGCTGGTCTACTGTCACTACTGCTCAGTTGCCTCTGTTTGTACTACACTGGCTCAACTGACATGTCAGTCTGGGCCACTGGGCTGCCTCTCCACTGGGTCACCTCTCAATTGGGCCACCTCTCACCTCTTTGTACAAGGAGTACAAGTTCTTTTTTTAACCCTTCCTGATGTTTTCCTCTTGATATAGTTTGTAATCAGAGAGAGGTATATACATTTTTCTGATTTGAGCTGAATTTCAGCAGATTTTCTTTAAAAATGCCAGACTTCTTATTGTAAACTGATTCAAATTACTGTTTGTTATGATCATGGGTCACCATACACTTTGAATAAAGCATGAGACAGAAAGAAAAATGCATTTATTTTCATTTCACTACATTTCCCATATTATTCATATATGATAACAGATTGCTCCAGAAATAAATGAATGGGTAGAGTTAAACTTATATAAGATTTATGTAAGTTTCCTATCGAAAGCAGTCTTTCTTTTTTCAACCCTTCTGCTGAAACAGAAAGACCACATCGGGTACTAATTCATCTTTGTGATTTGCTCCCTGTGGTTGAGGTAAGGCCTAAAAACAATGATGTAGCATTTAGGCAAGAATATGCATCCCAGTAAAGCAGCACTGGAAACCAAGATGGAGAAGACCTCCACAGCTACCATGGCTTTTCCTTTTGTGCTCAGATAGGCAGGAAAGAAGGAGATCCACACACTACAAAAGGCCAACATGCTGAAGGTGATGAACTTGGCTTCATTAAACCTGTCTGGTAATTTACAGGCAAGGAAAGCTATAATAAAGCTGGCAATGACCAAGATACCCATGTAGCCCAAGACACAGTAGAAGAAGAAAGCTGAACCCTCATTGCACTGTAAAATTATTTCTTGGAGCTCTGAGTACATGTCCAATTCAGGGAATGGGGGCGATGTCGACAACCAAAAAATACAAAGGAACACTTGGAAGAAAGAGCAGGAAAGAATAGTAGAGACAGCCAATCTATTCCCCACCCATCTCCTCATTTGAGATCCTGGTTTAGTGGCCATGAAGGCAACAACCACAGTGATGGTTTTGGCCAGTACACTAGAAATGGCCACTGAGAAAGTGATGCCAAACATCGATTGTCGGAGAAGACAAGTCACTTTGCCAGGCTGACTCAGAAAGAGCAAAGAGGAAAGAAAACAGAGCATAAGAGAGACAAGGAGGGTGTAGGTAATGGAGCAGTTGTTGGCTTTGACAATGGGAGTATTCCTGTACTTAATAAATGTTGCAAGAACCCATGATGTCAAGAAGAAAAAAACAAGCGCTGCTGAGGTTAAACCAATTCCTACGATTTCTTCAAAAGTTAGAAAAACCAGCAGTTTCCGGATACATCCTTTCTTTTCTTTATTTGGATAATGATCTTCTGAACATTCAAAACAATCTTCCATATCTTGAAAGAAAAACAAGGATATTTGTTCATCTGGGCCTTCCATATTATTGAGGGGTGCTCGGTGTTCTCTCAGCTTGCTTGTTGCCTTGCAGACATTTTATTACCCTAGCTAGTTAATATCATCTGTTCTAGTAAGGAGTGCTGTATGCTCTCAGTTTATAGTCCGGTGTCTTGCCTGTCTCTGTGGGTGGGGTAAGTCTTAGAGATTGGGCTTTTGATGGATGGCTCTTTGGCAGCTTTTGACTGGGGTGTTGTTTACTTGATTGTTGGTCTGATTAACCTTGGACTTAATCTATGCTAATCTGGTTGGTAATTACCGGTGGAAAGCTGTTAGAGTCTTTTTGCTCTCTTTTGGGCTGGTTGATTGTCTCTTTTGCACAGTATATAAATATTGTTCATGTCTATGTGTCTACTAGTGGTCAATTTGTCAGAGGGCCAAGCTTTTAGAAATTCCCTGTGGTTTTTCAACTTGGCTTGGTATAGCATGATCACATTTTCTCAATTGAAACTTGGTTAAGTCTGTCTATATGTTGTGAAATGGAAGACTTTTCATCATGTCTTCTGACTGCTAGTTAATGTTCAGGGATGCATTCTGCCAATTTTCTGCCTGTTCATCCTACATAGTGGTTGTTGCAATCCTTACATTTATGATGTAGGTGACTACTGTTTTTTCTTCTAGGACTGCTGGGTCCTTTAATTTGCTTAGGATGTTTTGAAGGGTTGCAGTTGGATTCTGTGCCTTACTGATTCCATGCTATTGTAGAGTTTGTTGGTAGCTTTTGAGACATTCTTTATGTATGGCATTGTAATTATTTTTAGGGTTTGTGTTGATTGCGTTATAGATGGTTGAGTTATCAGGGACATTTTGATAAAGTTGTGTGTGTGTATATCTTGTTGGAATGTGTTGTATATATGCTCTATTTCCTTTTTTTTGCTCTTCTGGGTTGATGCAGTTCTTTTGGGCTCGTATAAATAAAGTCTTTTCACTGGATACTCACACAACTACCAGCGAACAGCACTCTTTACTAGCACTGATGATGTTACCTAGTTAGGGTAATGAAACATTTGCAAGAAAGGAAGCAAGCTCCAAGAGCACCAATGACTCCTCATTTCAAACTTGAACTTCAAATATTCTCCTTTCTTGCTATTCCATTTTATTGAAAATCACATTATTAAGTTTACGCATCCAAGTAGTGTATTAAAGTTTGCTTAAGTCTAATGAAAAATGGTAGAATTCCTAACCCTACCATTTTGAATGGAAATCTTCCCTTCTGGGCATTGAACGCAGTCATAGCAGCAGAACTGATTCCCCTCAATTCTTTTCTTCCAGGATCCAGGTAAACAAGGGTCATTGCAACGCGAAAGTGGAGGAATCTGGTGATAAGCATAGAAAGTTTTGAAACTGAAGATATTTAACAGAGTTTGCATTTTTTAGCATTTAAGGAGGGATATTTTTTTTATTTTCCAAAGGATAGAAAAAATGTAGGAATTTTTTGAAAAGTAATAATTAGAATGATGTACAAAATTGTGTGTTTGAAGGACAGGGTGAGAAAATAATAACACTTGGTGACAATCTCTCCTGTGATTTAAAATAGAAATACAAACCAAATATGCAAAAATGGTTTTTGTATTGTATCGTGTTTCTCAGAAAATAAGGCTGAGCCTTATTTTTTTTAGACCCCTGAAAAAATGGATAGGCAGTCTTTTCGAGGGGTGTCTTAATTTCCTCCCCCTGCATGCTCCCTTACTTCTTTAGTGGCTGTAAGGAGTGCCCCACCCACACCCTTACTTGTCTACCTGTAACTTGTGGGGAAAGGTTAGGTTCACTAAGATATACTTCTTCTTTTTTTTAAATATTTTATTAATTTTCCAAAGTTTAACAACATAAAATAAACTATATACATTGTTTTCAACATCAAGACATATTTTACATTTCCTTACATTTTTCAATATATCGTTACTAATTCCATTGCCATTACATCTTACTCTTGTTATAAATCAATATATTTCATCTTACAGTTCAATCTTTTCTATAACACATATACATATTTACATACTTCCTCATTCTTTTCCTAATTGCCATTTTATTTTATTTTTATTTCTAAACCAGTCATACCAGGCATCCCAGGCTCTATAATATATTGAATCTTCTTTATCTTTTAAGTTCAATGTTAGCCTGTCCATCTCTGTATAGTCTATTATTATCTTTATAACCATCCCCTCTGATGGTATCCTTGTGCATACAAAATCCTTGCATCTGTAAGTATATGTAATATAGTGTATCTATCTTTTTAATTGCATTTTTGTGTTATTATACCTAATAAAAGAAATCTGGATTAAATTCAATTTTTTGTTTTATAATTTCCTCTAGCCATTTTCTGATTGTATTCCAGTATTTCTTCACTTCTGGGCATGTCCACCAGATATGAAAATAAGTGCTTTTTTCTTCCCTTCACTTCCAACAATTTAGATTTAAATTAAACATTTTACCAATCTAGCGGGGGGTAGATGCCACCTGTAGAACATTTTATAGAGGTTTTTCTGTGGGCTGTGGATATGGTTAATTTGTAATTTAGTCCCCACATTTTTTCCCAATTTTCCAAATCTACATTGTGACCTACATTTTTCTAAGATACACTTCTATGGTTGATTTTTTTTTACTTTCCCATTTCACTTGCTGTGGGGGTGGGTGGGTTCATTCTCTTCTAGCCTCTGCCTTTTCTCTTTGGCTCACAGTTTCCAGAGTTTATCTAGTCTCCAAATGGCTACAGATTATGTGGAGAAATGATAGCATTCTTATCTTCCAGACTCTTAGTCAAGTTATATAATCTAACTGCAAATAACCTAACTTCAGGTTTGCATCTTCCTGCAAAAGACAGACTTGTAGGGTGTCTCTTCCTCTTCATTTCTTCCTCTCTTTGTTTCCTTAATTGACCATTTGTCCTTTTGTAAACAGCTCAGATCAAAGTTGTGTGGATTGTCTTGACACATACCAGTCCTTGGAGGGAAAAAAAGGGGTGGTGGTTTGGATTTGGCATGTAGTTGGTAAGTTACAAAAGTGTTGTTTGGTGGATTTTTAATAAATTAGGATGTTGCTTTGTAAAGCCCCCCACTGTGTGTGTGTGTTCGGAGACTGGGAACATCTGGAAGCTGTGAGCCAAAGAGAAAAAGCAGAGGAGAAAAGGATAGAGGAGAATGGACATGACCCCAAATTGGGAAAATTAAAAAAATCCACCAGAGAAGCATATCTTAATGAACCTAATCTTTCCCCACAAGTTTCCCCAAAGGCTGCAGAGATAACAGGAGAGGGCAGCCTGGATAAATCACACTCTACAAGCATTGCATTCCCTATTCTCACAGGGAAAATCTCTTCCAATACACCCCCACTTTTCCCTAATTCTGCCAGAAACAACCCCTCAACACACACACACACACACACACACACACACAGCAGGGGCTGATCATGACAATGTAAAAAGTCCTGAATGTGTTCAAAAGTGTCCCCCCTCCCATTCTCCCTTTCTTTTTCTGGCTATCTTTTGTTGTGTGTGAGAAAGAAAATGTGGGGGGAAGGTGGCTGCGGGATTTGGATGTGTGATTACTATGGCAGGGAAAGCAAGGATCAAAAGAAGCGGATTACAGAAGCAAGGGCATGCGATCCTACAGACAGTTGAGTTGTGTGGGATGAGTTGGGCAAGTTTCCTCCTCCCTCCGCCTTACCCCCCACCCATGCCTCCTCACCTCATGTTGTAAATGCCATGCATTCACTTAAATAGGCCCAAATTTTGAGAGCAGGCTTTAATTTAACTGCATGCACACAAAATAATGCTGGCCCTTCATTTTGGGGTGAGACATATTGTTGGAGAAACACAATAATATCATTAATGAGTGATTAATCATCAACAACATTTGAAAACAATACTCCATTGTTTCTTTAAAATCCCGAATTCAAATTTTGAAAGAGATTAGGTTAGATATGGGATCACAATGGATTAAGGCATGGACAATTCACTAATTCGATACCTGGTTAAAATCTGGATTCCAGACAATCACATTGTCATCAATCCATAATTCCTTCCCTTTTGGAGCCTGTAGATCCAACTTTCCAACTCTAATTCTCTCAAAGGATTTGTTTGGAAAAGTGATCAAGTTGGTGATGTCGAATCCACCTGTTGCTTCTCCTTTCTCATTCAGGAACACTCTCTCCCCAGCTGAATTGTTAAAAGAAATCCCTTGAAGAAATGAGTGGAGCTAATTGAAAGGGAAAAGAAGAGAGAGGCAATTGAAAGCAATATAACAGAGAAGAGAACAACATGTTCAAGTTTCATTTTTCATATTCCAATAACTATTATTAAACATGTATGCTTAGAAATTTGATAATCAATATTGAATGGAAATGTTCATGTCCACTCCATTATTTATTTGATATTATAATAAGGAAAGATAGGAATGAACTGAAGCACAATGAAAATAAGCTTTTGGACTCATGTAAGGTCATCCAATTTTGTTTTATCTTCACTACTTAAACAACTAATTCAAGAAAGATCATATCTAATCTTTCCTCATTGGTACAAAGCTATTTGAGAGTCTGATTAATTTTTTTTAGCCTGGTTTTAGAATCTGAGATTTAAACATTCCTTGAGAGATAAATGAGAAGCAGAGATTATTGTAAACATAGAGTGGTTTTAAACTATGCATGCTACATCTAAGAAGGACCACCATTTCATTACTCTAAATCTAGGGACAGAAAGCTCAGCTTGTCACCCATGAAGACATCATGAGCCACACAAATTTCTTGGAGAATTGATTTTTTTTTTGGATAAGACAAAGAAAAATAATGTAAATTATCATTTTAGCTAACTATTATTGTGCAATGATTTATTAAATGAATGAATTCTTCATTGGCCACCTGAGTTTAGACACACAAGGAATTTGTCTTGGTGCATATACACTCAGTGTACATAAAAAGAAAATATACATTTGTCAAGAATCATAAGGTACAGCACTTAATGATAGTCATAGGGTACAAATAAGCAATTAAATCATACTAGGAAACAGTCAATATAAATCTTAAGGATACAAGCAACAAAGTTACAGTCATGCAGACACAAGTGGGACGGGATAGGGGATAGGAATGATGAGAAGATTAATAGTAGCAGTATGCAGACTTAGTAAATAGTTGGACAGTGTTGAATAAATTATTTGTTTAGCAAAGTGATGGCATTCGGGGAAAAACTGTCCTTGTGTCTAGTTGTTCTGGTGTGCAGTACTCTATAGCGTAGTTTTGAGGGTAGGTGTTGAAACAGTTTATGTCCAAGGTGTGAGGGGTCTGTAGATATTTTCACAGCCCTCTTTTTGACTTGTTCAGTATACAGGTCCTCAATGGAAGGCAGGTGGGTACTGATAAAGAAGAGGAAAACCTTCTATGCATCAATTCCACCCACACTTTCCTCAATTTTGTAAACAACAAACTAAAAGACTCAAGGTCCATCCCACCCCTGAAAGGACCTAATGGTAAAGACTGCAACAATGACACATTAAAGCCAACCTCTTTAACACATTCTTTGTCTCAGTATTTGTAAACAGCAATGGATCATGCCCAGTATTTCCTAGTCGAACCACAGACAACTACAATGATCTAATACATATTGATTTTACGGTAGACAATGTTGAAAAAGCACTACGCAGTCTAAAACCATCTCTATCTATTCAACCAGACAGAATATGTGCCTACTTCTTAAAAAAGCTATCCACTGCCATAGCCAAAGCATAATCTTCAAAAAATCTTTCAGGACCAGCTCCTTGCCAAAACTATGGTCACAAGCCAAAGTCATCCCCATCTTCAAAAAGGGAGACCCCAACCTAGTTGAAAATTACAGACCAATCTCTTTATGCTGCATCACCTGTAAAGTCATGGAATCAATTATTAACCAATCCATTATCCTCCACTTAGAGACAAACAACCTACTCTCTAATAAACAATTTGGTTTCAGGAAAAAACTATTCTGCAATTTGCAACTCTTACACTGCAAAAACATATGGACTACACAACTCTATCAGGGCAAAGCAATAGATGCAATGTACATAGACTTCTGTAAAGCCTTTGATTCAGTGGTATACAACAAACTACTACTAAAATTAAAATCTTAATTGGTATCTCTGGACACCTGCATAACTAGAT
Source organism: Notechis scutatus (assembly GCF_049901735.1). Lineage (NCBI taxonomy): Eukaryota > Metazoa > Chordata > Lepidosauria > Squamata > Elapidae > Notechis > Notechis scutatus. The sequence continues at coordinate 114,955,632 of NC_142025.1, forward strand.
AGAAGCATTCCTGTCAAACAGACAACAAATGGTCAAAATTGTACCTTCAACAGTGGTGTCCCCCAAGGCAGTGTTCTAGGACCAACTTTTTTCATACTCTACATAAATGACCTCTGTGATCATATCAAGAGCAACTGTGTTCTCTTCACTGATGATGTAAAGCTATTCAACACCACAGACAATACTGCTACCCTTCAAAAAGACTGACTATGTATCAGAATGGTCAAACAAATGGCAACTTCAAATCTTAATAAATAAATGCTCTGTCCTACATATTGGCAAAAAAAATAAATCAGAAAATAAAATACAGGCTGAATAGTCAAGACCTTCTTGATAATCCAAACTTTGTCAAGGATCTTGGAGTAGTCATCTCTAATGATCTAAGTGCTAGAGCCCACTGTAACTCCATAGCCAAAAAGGCATTAAGAGTTGTTAACTTAATCTTACGTAGCTTTTTCTCTGGTAATATTGCACTACTAGCTAGAGCATACAAAACATTTGCTAGACCAATACTCAAATACAGCTCATCAGTCTGGAACCCACATTATGTATCTGATATTAACACAGTTGAGAAAGTCCAGAAATATTTCACAAGAAGAGTTCTGTACTACTCTACTCATTGCAAAATACCTTATGTCACAAGACTTGAAATTCTAGACTTAGAAAAACTAGAACTATGCCACCTTCGGTCTGATCTAAGTATAGTATTAAAATCATACTTTGCAATATCCTACCTGTCAATGAATACTTCAGCTTCAACCTAACAATACAAAAGCAAACAATAGATACAAATTCAAGGTTAATCGCACAAAACTTGATTGCAGGAAATATGATTTCAGCAACAGAGTGGTCAATGTCTGGAATACTCTACCTGACTCTGTGGTTCCTTCCCCAAACCCCCAAAACTTTAACCTTAGAATTTCTACTATTGACCTCAGCCCTTTCCTAAGAGGTCTGTAAGGGACGTGCATAAGCGTACCAACCTGCCTACCGTCCCTGTCCTATTGTTTCTTTTATTTTTCTTATATGTATCCATGTATTCATAACTATGTTTTTACTTATACCTATTATCTTGTAAGCAATTGACAAACCAAATAAAATAAAATAAATAATTGTTTTTTCTGCAGTCCTAGTTATCCTCTGAAGTCTGTGTCTGTCTTGTTGGGTTGCAGAACCAAACCAGACAGTTACAGAGGTGCAGATGACAGACTCAATAATTTCTCTGTAGAAATATATCAGCATCTCCTTGGGAGGTTTGAGCTTTCTGAATTGGCACAGAAAGAACATTCTTTGTTGTGCTTTTTTGATGACATTTTTGAAGTTAGGTGTCTTGAGATATGTTAGAAACTAGAAATTGGACAAACCTAGAAATAGATACTGTGTTGTCTAGTATTGTAAGAGATGGTAATATGAGAGGGTATCTCCTAAAGTCTACCACCGTTTCTTTGGTTTCAAGTATGTTCAGTTACAGTTTGTTCTGGTTGCACCACAAGGCTAGTTGTTCAACCACTCATCTCTATGCAGATAGATCATTGTATCAACTCCTACCTGCACCTAAACCATTATTTTTATAGCAGTTTCTGGATGATCACAATGGCAGAATACCTGAATGACAAAATAACAACACAGATCAGTTTTTCTATATCTGTTTTATGCAACACAGCATAAATGAGTTGGAAGGGACAAGGGAGGACTTATAGTACACCAGCCTGTTCAAAAAGAAGACCCTACAACAATTTAGACAAATGACTCTCCCATCACTTTATAAAAATCTCCAGTTATGTAGCATCCAGGATTTCTGAAGGCAAGTTTTAATTCATTGTTCTGTCAAGAAATTCTTCCGTATTTCTATGTTTTTCTTATACACAAGTGGATTCTACATGCAGAAAATATTAAGACTTTCCAGAATGGGTTCAAAACATAATTCTACATCAAACTGCTCAATGAAATTAAAATAGGTATCAAATGCAAAGGGAATACCTGCCAAGCCTGCAGATTTGGAAGATCAGTTTTTTTATCCATCCTAGTTTTCATCCTATTGAACCCCGACATGTGTAAAGCCTGCAAAGCATGAGCCACAGCATGAACAGCATTGTAGACACTGTAGCTTTGGCCAGTCATTTCCATTTCAAATATAGGTGCAGGAAGATCCTCCAACTTCATCTCCCCAGTGCACTGCCTACTCTGCATTTTTTGTAACTCAGCTTTTGGAAATGAACAATTAAAATCTTAATTGGTATCTCTGGACACCTGCATAACTAGATAGAAGCATTCCTGTCAAACAGACAACAAATGGTCAAAATCGGAGGTCCTATGTACCTGTCAACAGTGGTGTCCCCCAAAGCAGTGTTCTAGGACCAACTTTTTTCATACTCTACATAAATGACCTCTGTGATCATGTCAATAGCAACTGTGTTCTCTTCACTGATGATGTAAAGCTATTCAACACCACAGACAATACTGCCACCCTTCAAAAAGACTTTGACTATGTATCAGAATGGTCAAACAAATGGCAACTTCAAATCTTAACAAATAAATGCTCTGTCCTACATATTGGCAAAAAAAAATCAGAAAATAAAATACAGGCTGAATAGTCAAGACCTTCTTGATAATCCAAACTCTGTCAAGGATCTTGGAGTAGTCATCTCTAATGATCTAAGTGCTAGAGCCCACTGTAACTGCATAGCCAAAAAGGCATTAAGAGTTGTTAACTTAATCTTATGTAGCTTTTTCTCTGGTAATATTGCACTACTAACTAGAGCATACAAAACCTTTGCTACACCAATACTTTAATACAGCTCATCAGTCTGGAACCCACATTACGTATCTGATATTAACACAGTTGAGAAAGTCCAGAAATATTTCACAAGAAGAGTTCTCTACTCCTCTACTCATTGCAGAATACCTTATGCCACAAGACTTGAAATTCTAGACCTAGAAAACCTAGAACTATGCCACCTTCGGTCTGATCTAAGTATAGTATTAAAATCATACTTTGCAATATCCTACCTGTCAATGAATACTTCAGCTTCAACCTAACAATACAAAAGCAAACAATAGATACAAATTCAAGGTTAATTGCACAAAACTTGATTGCAGGAAATATGATTTCAGCAACAGAGTGGTCAATGTCTGGAATACTCTACCTGACTCTGTGGTTTCTTCCCCAAACCCCCAAAACTTTAACCTTAGAATTTCTACTATTGACCTCAGCCCTTTCCTAAGAGGTCTGTAAGGGACGTGCATAAGCGTACCAACCTTGCCTACCGTCCCTGTCCTATTGTTTCTTTTATTTTTCTTATATGTATCCATGTATTCATAACTATGTTTTTACTTATACCTATTATCTTGTAAGCAATTGACAAACCAAATAAAATAAATAATTGTTTTTTCTGCAGTCCTAGTTATCCTCTGAAGTCTGTGTCTGTCTTGTTGGGTTGCAGAACCAAACCAGACAGTTACAGAGGTGCAGATGACAGACTCAATAATTTCTCTGTAGAAATATGTCAGCATCTCCTTGGGAGGTTTGAGCTTTCTAAATTGGCACAGAAGGAACATTCTTTGTTATGCTTTTTTGATGACATTTTTGAAGTTAGGTGTCTTGAAATATGTTAGAAACTAGAAATTGGACAAACCTAGAAATAGATACTGTGTTGTCTAGTATTGTAAGAGATGGTACTATGAGAGGGTATCTCCTAAAGTCTACCACCATTTCTATGGTTTCAAGTATGTTCAGTTACAGATTGTTCTGGTTGCACCACAAGGCTAGTTGTTCAACCACTCATCTCTATGCAGATAGATCATTGTATCAACTCCTACCTGCACCTAAACCATTATTTTTATAGCAGTTTCTGGATGATCAGAATGGCAGAATACCTGAATGACAAAATAACAACACAGACCAGTTTTTCTATATCTGTTTTATGCAACACAACATAAATGAGTTGGAAGGGACATGGGAGGTCTTATAGTACACCAGCCTGTTCAAAAAGAAGACCCTACAACAATTTAGACAAATGACTCTCCCATCACTTTATAAAAATCTCCAGTTATGTAGCGTCCAGGATTCCTGAAGGCAAGTTTTTGCTTTAATTCATTGTTATGTCAAGAAATTCTTCCATATTTCTATGTTTTTCTCATACACAAGTGGATTCTACATGCAGAAAATATTAAGACTTTCCAGAATGGGTTCAAAACATAATTCTACATGAAACTGCTCAATGAAATTAAAATAGGTATCAAATGCAAAGGGAATACCTGCCAAGCCTGCAGATTTGGAAGATCAGTTTTTTTATCCATCCTAGTTTTCATCCTATTGAACCCCGACATGTGTAAAGCCTGCAAAGCATGAGCCACAGCATGAACAGCATTGTAGACACTGTAGCTTTGGCCAGTCATTTCCATTTCAAATATAGGTGCAGGAAGATCCTCCAACTTCATCTCCCCAGTGCACTGCCTACTCTGCATTTTTTGTAACTCAGCTTTTGGAAATGAACAATCAAATGACTGTTCCCAAACATTCTGCCGAAAGCCATCTCTGAAATCTGAAAGAGGATTTATGGTCTGAAGAAATTCCTTGAAACCTGCAACTGCTGTTGAATGAACAGTGAAGGAAATAGCCCCATGGAACATCTTCAGATCCGAACTGATTTGAATGCCTGATAGTACAAAATCAATCTGCGCAGTCATGATCCACACCTTTCTTAATAATGCAGTTTCCTTGCTTTCAGGGTCTACCAGAAATGTAACAAATCTTAGCCATATAATTGTCCAGACTTCTCCATAAACAAGAAACACGATGGCTTTGCTATTCATCAAATTATTGGAAATAATGGAGATTATTTGATAATGTTCTGTGATACTTTCCAAGTGGATTTGTTGAGGAAGCCTTTCTATAAACTCCAAGCAGATACCATTCTGTAAAAGTAAGGGCTGCATTTTCTGTAAGAAATTTTCTGCATTATTATTATCAACAGAAAATATCCCAATCCACGTCCACCTGAAATGATGAAGCAGTTGGATAATCCCAATGTACTGATGGTCCTCTTTGGGGGCCAGGAAATAAAGTGACGAGAGCTTTCTGGTCTGAAATTCCTCTTGGGCTAATGAGCCATATGTCAGCTAAAAGAATATACAATAGTATTCTATTGAGTCTTTAGATTAAATTTAATTTTCCTATCTTGTTTTCATATAAAATACATCCAAGGAACATTTTTCCTCTAGAATTCTTTTAAGAATATAGTAATACATTTCTTGGACTAGAAGACCTCCAAGGTCCCTTCCAACTCTTTTATTCTGATAATGTTCCCATTGCATGAACATATTTTAAACACATGTACTAGATTAATTGTTTCAATAGAAGCCATTCAAATCTTCCCTCTGGTATGGATACTCACTTCCTGTAACTGGCATTGTCATTTCAGAAAGTAAGGCCAAGTAGTGGATCTTAAGCTATGCAGAACACTTTGACAGAAACTAAGCCTAATCTTTGATCCCCATTAATTATTGTGTAACAACCATTAAGAATTTTCTTCTCAAGCCCTTAAGAACTTACTTGTGGAATCTTGAAGAATCCTATAATTTCAGCTATATAAGATGATGTGACAAAATCCAGTCCCCCAATGATAGACATGAGAGTCTTCTGGTGATCACATTTGTAGTTAGGTACAAATTCTTGGAATTTAAAAAGTAGGTCCAGAGTAGTGCGATAGGTCATCCTTGAATCATAGTAGCTGTCATAGATGTGGAATCCCAGAGTGATGTTAGGTAATATCTGGGAGTCCTCATTGATCTTCTTCACAGCAAAGGCCAAGGCAAGGATGTGCTGGTAAAATTTTATTATTACACTGAAAATGATTTAAATACACCAGTTGAAAAAGGATGTTGGCAAATTCCCATGCATTGGCATCATTTCTATATGAAATAACAAACATTTCTTCCTCTGATGAAGGTAGGAAAGTAATGGGTTTTCTAAAATATGGAAGAATTTTTAAACAGTTCAATGTGCTTTTCTACATTATTTACATGATTTGTAACAAATATCTGCTACAAGAAATAAAAATAACACTTTTTTTCATGAAACTCCATTTAGTTTCTAACTTTCCCCCAAAATATAGATTATGAACAATTCCAGGATGTAATAGCCATTTATTGTATATGTGTTTTCTTCAGAGTGATAATACATTTTTTTTAAAAAAAATTACCTTAATCTTTCTAAATGTTCTTCACAAGATATTTTGCACCAAAGTTTCATACATTGTATGACAAACTCCTTACCATAAATTAAAGGGAAAAGGTTTATTCTCCCGTAACTAAAAGCATTCGAAAGATAAACTTAGATTAGATATAAAACCTACGTTTATAATAAGAACTTTTTACTCTCATAAGCAATTTTTGAGAAACTGATTAAGATTAGAAAAAGTTAAAAAGGAATCCTTACTTTGATACATCATAAGATGTTATATAAGGATGTTCATTAAAATTAATTTCATAAAGGTTGTAAAAGGTGTGGGACACTATTCCACCAATGATGAGGTCCCCAGGCTGGTTCCACTCATGTGGAACAAGAAAAGCATCACTTGCTGGGCAGCTCAGAGTCCCTATTTTCTTCATCAAGAACATCAGGAGGAACAACATTTTCACTCTTGAAAATGTCTCCTCCTTTCATGCTCTCCTACAATAAAGGTTGTATTATTCCAATAGTGACTAATTAAAGGTTTATACCTGAGAATGCAGCTAATCAGAAAATCCACCATTGGGTATTTGAAGATCCATGAGAGTGCAAATTCATGTCTTGTATAAATTAATATATATTTTTGAAGAGGAAAATAGAGGCAGGAAACTCATTGCAATGACTCTGACCCACGGCCATTATTATCCTTCTGTCAATCCCTTGGGGTTCAAGATACATTGATTGTTGTTGACTTGAAATAGGCTTCTGTTCAGTCTTGGAGGTTTTCACCTAGTGAAGAAAATATGGTGATGCCTACAGGAGATAATTACTTTGTTTTTGATGAGAGAATAAATGGCTGATGTTTAAATGTGCACTTGCTAATAAAATGTAGAGAGGGGAATTTGCAAAACAAGTTGCTTCATTTTTGAAATGTATGTTATTTTTACAATGAATAATAAATGCAGTTCACCTTCCTTTGCATAGCACTAAGATGCACAGATATTTTGACATTAACTCCTTTAAAGAAAGTTAATTACTTGTGCTTTTGGGGTTTTTTTTTGTCTCTGGATGTAAAATTTCTTCATATTAAACTTCATTTTGTTGGATAGGGTCAATTGTTTAAGTATGCCAAAATCTTTTTGGATTCTGAACTTGTTTTCTGGGGTGATAGCTATTCCTGCCAACTTAGTATCATCTGCAAATTTGATGACTTCCCTTCAATTCCCTCATCTAAGATGTTTATGATGATATTGAAGAGTACTGGGCCGAAGACCGAAACTTGTGGTACCCCAGTGCTTACTACCCTCCATATTATTCTTTGTCAAAGAATGAAATACATTTGGTATGGCATGATCTGTTTTTAACAAACCCGTGCTGGATACAAATTATAATTTTATTATAACGAATATTTTATTAATTTCTAGATGCTCATGGATCTGTTTTTTAAATTATTTTTTCCAGTATCTTCCCAGGTATTTTAGTTAAACTGATTGGTCTGTGGTTCCCTGGGTCTGTCGCCCCACCTTTTCTTTTTTCTTTTTTAAGATGGGAGCCACATCAGCTTTTTTCAAATCCTCTGGTAGCTACCCAGTGCTCCAAGATTTTTTAAAGATACCATGTCACTCTTAGAGGAAAATAAACAACCAAGAAGAAAGCTCCTACTATCTATCTTAGCCCATTCCAATGAAGCCCCTCTGAAACTGAACAATTACTTTTAAAGTTTTCCCCGGGAGAAAAATATATAGACTGTCACAAAAGAGCATTCATCAATGGTTTCTTTTTTAAAAAAGAGGCACAAGCCAGCATTTCTACAACAGGAAGAAAATTATTCCATCCTTCCTTAGGGGAAAAAGGTGAATATTGGTGATAAGAGATTCAATTCTTCAAGGAACAGAGACTATAGTCTGCAGACAAGGAAGTCAATCTAGCAAGTTATATAGTCTCCCTGGAGCAAAAATCAATGTTGTAAGATTTTTGTAAGATGAATATCTTACAAAAATGATCAAACACATAGATTACTATCCCTTTCTTCTCCTATATGTGGGGACCAATGACACAACCATGAATCTGAAGATTATAACAAGAGATTACGAATAGCTAGGGAAGAAATTAAAGAATTAAGAGTACAAGCAGTATTTTCAGTTATACTTCCAATGAGAGAGCAAAGGATTTTAAAAATGAACCATTGGCTTAAAACTGGTGTTGTCAACAGAACTTTGGCTTCATAGCCAATGGTCTGCATTGCCAAGATGAAGGGCTACTGAAAAGGGATGGACTGCATCTCACAATAACTGGAAACAATGCATTCAGAAAATGTCTGGCTCATCTTATCCAACAGGCTTTAAACTAAATTTGAAGTGGGAATGGGACAGTCTTAATGACCTATAGAACCTACTTCCAAGCAAAAACTACCCTGGTTGGGAGAGAAACTCTACAGCAAGTGGGAGCTTGAGCAGATTCTTAACCATCTTAGCTGACAACTTTGTCATTCAAATATAGGTTAGAGAATTAGAGGAAAAACCATACTGGATCTAATTCTTACTAATAGAGAAAGAAGTGATTGATGGAGTTGAAGTTGCTGGAACCTTGGGCAAGAGTGACACTATCATACTAGACTTCAATATAATGCAAATACAAGCAATAGAATACAATCCAACCAGTGTCTTAATCTTTAAAAGAGCTGATTTGAAAAAACTCAGAGAGGCTAAGCAAAATGTTCATGGATAAATAGCCTAAAGGAGAAAACAACTAAAAGAAGCATGGGAAATACTGAAAAAATATGATCATAAAAGCCTAGTCCAACACAATAAAACTAAAAAAAGAAAAACAAGAAATCCAAGAAGAAACCAGCATGGTTGCATAAAGATCTATCTGCTAAACTGAAAGATAAAAAGGATACGTACAAAAAATGGAAAGAGGGACACATAACTAAGGCAGAATATCAGCAGATAGCCCAAATCTGCAGAGATGAAGTCAGGAAAGCAAAAGCTCAGGATGAACAAAGTTTGCAACAAAAGTCAAAGATAATAAATCAGTCCACTAAAAAGAGAAGATGGCAAGGAAGTTGCAGGCAATAGAGACAAAGCAGAGCTGCTTAACTCATTCTTTTCATCAGTCTTCACTCAAAAAAAAAGCTATAGCCCAACCTACTAAAAACATAACTGTAAAAGACAGACTAGAAATAAAAATTAAAATAAGCAAGAAAATAGTAAGCGAACACCTATCTGACTTTGATGAATGTAAATTACCTGGACCTGATGGATTATATCTGAGAGTTCTGAGGGAGCTGGCAGATGTTATTCAGAACCATTGTATTCTCTTCTTCCTAGCACTACAATTTTCAGTCCAGTCAAAGTAAAAATTTCAGTTGCTTTTATTTGAACAATATGCTTAAGTTGGGAGAAGATGATGAAATAGAGCTCAAGCAAATTATGGAAAATAGTGGCAGAGGGAACTTCTGGAGGGCTTTAGTGGACAAAGAGTTTGAACTGGTTACATTATTTAAGAACAGTTCTGGAAACCACCCATAATACTTGCTGATATCTTTGTAACATTTTTTCTTTGAAATTTTTCTCTGTCCCTCAGTTTAATTTTCCTTATTAGAAAAGAGACAATGTCTGTGCTGCTGTGAAAAAAATTAAGGAGCTCAGTAGTACTTAAAGGCATGGTTACATAGACATGTTGTTAATTCTGGAACATGAGGACAGTCGCATGTTCTCTGCAAGGAGCAAATGTCAGGAAGAGCAAGTTTACATCTGTTTCCTATACTAGGCTAATTTTCTGAGTAGCTTAGTCCCAATGAAACATCCAAATCCAGAGAGGAATTCCAATAGGGGAAGGAAGCCATTTCTGTGATATCTATTCTTCTCACAGAGTTTATTGTGGACTCAAAAGGTCAATTTCCAAGCAATTTATGCTGATATATAGTGAGTTTTGAGAATTTTCTCAGAGACCCAGAGGAAGAAGGCTGTGCAAACATTATATTTTGTTACATGCATTAAGGCTGGGTAGTGGGTTGTCAGCGATCTAGGAGAACGGAAGGAAGGGAGGGATGAAGGAAGAGAGGAAAAGAGGGAGGGAGAGAAGGGAAAGGAAAGGACAAAGGAAGGGAAGAAGGAAGGAAAGGAAGAAAGGAAGGATCTCTAAATTAATACAAGTCCTCTACTAAACCTTACATTCCAAGAGGTTCATTGGGCATATGCAAATATCATCATGAATTGTCCCATTTAAAAGCAGGGTCCTCATCTTGTATTTTTACATTTTTTTTTCAAATTGTACATGTCAAACTGCAGGAAATTCATTTAAAAATACACTATGAAATTCTTGCTATTGTTTTTTCTCTCTGATAAGCCATGTAGTACTGTGCATAATTTTAGAGAAAACAACAATATGATTGTTTTTCCTGATGAATGTGAATTATATTTTTTATTGTTCTTGCTTCTTTATGGTCCCTTTCTGATGTACAAGTTCTTTCATCAAGGCTGGGAATCATAAGATCAGGGCAAAATCTCAATTTGCTCTATAAAATTACTTGTGTCTCCATCACTGATAGTAACTGTGTTTGGGACTGGATCTATCAGCCTCCAGGGAAAGGGTTAGAATAGAAAGCAGAATCTACCTCTAAGATGGAAAAAATGATTTTCATCTTCTATTCAAAGCCAAACCACCATTCCTTCAGACAACCCTAAGAGTGAGTTTTCCCTTCAGTTGAACTCCTTGTCAGCTGCGGACACTAACACGTATTATTGTGTTGGAGAACCAAACTGCCCAATTTTGCCTGCTCTTCTGAGCAAAACCAGGAAGCTGATTCTGAGAGACAAGGAATTTCTGTTCCATCCAGCGGATCAACATTTTAGACAATGAATCGCTTCCTTCTCATTAGGTGGCCAAAGTATTTGAGTTTATCTTCGGGATCTGGCCT